>NC_090384.1:37609738-37909738 GCF_036365525.1 Heterodontus francisci
GCAGCGAATACAGTATACTAAATTGAAAGTCCAAGTAAATCGCTGCTTCACCTGAAAGGATTGCTTGGGGCCTTGTATAGCGAGAAGAGAGGAAGTAAAAGGGCAGGTATTACACCTCCTGCGATTGCATGGGAAGATGCTGTGGGAAGGGGACGAGGTGTCGAAGCAATGAAGGAGTGGACCAGGGTATCGTGGAGGGAATGATCCCTTCAGAATGCCGACAGTGAGGGGAAGGGAAGATGTGTTTGGTGGTGGCATCACACTGAAGGTGACGGAAATGGCGGAGGATAATCCTTTGGCTGTGGAGGCTGTTGGGGTGGAAAGTAAGGACAAGGGGAACCCTGTCACAGCTCTGTGGGAGGGCGAGGGTAGAAGTGCAGAAATAGGTTAGACGCGGTTGAGGGTCCTGTCAACCACAGTGGGGGGGGGGGGAAAATGTGCGGTTGAGGAAAAAGGAAGACATGTTGTAGAAGGTTGCATCATCAGAGTAGATGCGTCAGAGGCAGGGAAACTGGTAGGATAAGATGGCAGTCCTTACAGGAAACATGATGTGAGAAAATGTAGTCAAGGTAGCCGTGAGAGTCGGTGGCATTATAATGAATATTAGTAAGGAGCTTATCCCTAGTGATGGAAACAGAGAAGTCGAGGAAGAGAAGGGAAGTGTCCGCAATAGACTGTGTAAAGGTGAGAGAAGGGTGGAAACTGTAGGCAAAATTGAAGAAATTTTCCAGTTCACGGTGAGAACAGTCATCAATGTATTGGAAAGAGAAGTGAGGGAGAGGGCCTGAGTAGGACTTGCCTTTCGTTCCCTTCCCCACCAGCAACCCCCCCACCCACCTTCACTTGCTTAAAACCTAATTCTTTTCTAACCTTTGCCAGTTCGGACGAAAGGTTGCAGACCTGAAATGTTAACTCTGCTTCTCTCTCCACAGATGCTGCCTGGCCTGCTAAGTGTTTCCTGCACTGTTTCTACTAGACTGGTGCCTGGATGCCAAGGATTATAAAAAGGAGAAATTACACAATCTGAAGTTGTATTTCCTGCAATTTCCAAGATTAAGGGGCGATCTGATTGAAATGTTCAAGTTATTAAGGGGAACCAATAGAGTAGATAGAGAAAAACTATTTCCACTGGTTAGAGAATCTAGGACAAGAGGACATAACCTAGAAATTACAGTCAGACCTTTCAGGAGTCAGGAGTGAAATGAGGAAACACTTCTACACACAAAGGATAGTAGTTTGGAATTCTTTACAACAGATGGCACTTGATGCTGGGTCAATGTTAATTTTAAATCTGACATTGATAAATTTGTGTTAACCAAAGGTATTAAGGGATATGGGGCAAAGGCAGGGATATGGAACTCGGTCATAGATCAGCTGTGATCTCATTCAATATTGGAACGGCTCAGAGGCTAAATGGCTTACTTCTGTTCCTGTGTCTCTCCGAAATTAGAATCTAGATCTGAATTTTCTGTTGGTAGATGAAATCAATCTCAGTTTAATAGTGTAGGGATCTCCTATAATCTCGACATGTATGTCTAAATGTATTATCACAGAAGCAGTTATTCATTCCCATGCCTGTATGCAATACGACTAAAATTATATGACAACTGAATCCAATTAGGACAAAATGAACAGTTTAAATACAACATAAAAAAAGAGCCTGGTATATACTGCTGATGCATCTAACATACCTACCTTTAATTTGTTTCTGCTTAAAAGTAGAAGATATTAAAGCATTCACCTCTTAAGGCCTAACACTGTTGAAGGTAAAATCAATCATGCTTACTCTTTCAGTCTTTTGTAAGTGACATCATTAGCCAGTTTCAAAAGTTTATAGGAACAGTCACCGTCAAAGCTTAACTGGTCACTGGATTCATCGAAGGCGACAGTGATTGATTTTTGCGTGATGCGTGTCACAATGCCAGATGCAAGTTGGTCCAATGGAGTGGTGCCTTGGTTATCATACAGACCCACAATATCCCCTGAACAACAACAACAACGAAAATTAATGCATTTTCCTTCCCCTACCCAAGGCATTATGAATTTCACACAAAAGAAATGTTACACTAATGGGCCTACACCACATAGACTGCAATGATTCAAGAAAGCGGCTCATTACCACCCTCTCAAGGGCAACTGGAGATGACAACAAATGCTGGCCTTACCAGAAATACTCACATCCCATGAATGAATAAAAGGGCACATTGTTGTTTTGTTGCACTTATCAAACAGAAGCTCTATTACAGTCTAAAACATTTCCTATGGTTAAAAAAAAAAGAACCATATCATTTTAATTCACTCCACAGACTTGTACAATTGTCTGATCAATGAAGAAGGCACATCCTGGACATTCGATTTACAACATTTTGAATTGAATCCCTTGTCTGGTAGAGCGGAGGGACACAGATTCAATCTCCAGTCTGCTGAGCCCGATACAGGAGGGAAACTGAGTAATGCCCAGATATCTGCCTGTGTGAAAAGGATGGCAGAGAAAAAAATGATTCTGTGGCAACTTATCATAAACAACACTGATGATTCCCCTGTGCATACTGCACTTCATTCAACTGAAAAAGAGAAAGGCTTTTACAAAAAGGGTAAACTAATGTGGTTTGAAAAGAAATGACTGATGGCTATACATACAAGAAGCCAGCTACAGGCCTGACTATTTAAGTAAATATGAAACCTGAGAAACTTAGAAGATCTGTATGCATGAAGCTGGCAGTCTTGAAACCTTTGTGAGAAGAGCTGAATAAGACTGAAAGTCAGTTATTGCAGTGTTCTACCTTATACACTTTTGTTGCAACAAATATGATAGCATTAAAGAACAAATATAACACACCAGGGCTAAAGTTATTGCTGGGTAGTGCAGCATTGGTCTCATACTTTCTAGGTTCAAAGCTAACAAGAAAGCGTCCATACAGTCCAGTTCTCTGGCTTGCCACCTGAAGCTTCAAAAGACAGACACCTCGCCGTTGGAGTTCTTTTACAGAGATGCTTTCCTGCCAGGCCCTAAAAGCAACCACATGAAGATAACTTTGCAAAATAGTCAACAACAACTTGCATTTGTATAGCACTTTTAAAGTAGTAAAACGTCCCAGAGTGCTTCACATGAGCATTACCAGACAAAATTTAACACATAAGCCATGCAAAGAGATATTAGAATAGGTGGTCTAAAGCTTGGTCAAAGAGATATGTTTTAAGGAGCGACAAGGGAGGAGAGATAGAGAGTCTGCATGGAGCAAGAGCTCTACTTGTGAAAAGAGACGGATATGGATATACAAAAATGCAATAAATAGCACAGATCCTGATTAAAGGGAAAGAAAGTGGAGCAAAGGGTGACAGTAAGAACTACAAAAAGGTAGTATGAAAAGAAACTTACAAGGGATATCAACATCAAAAAGTATTTTTACAATTAGATTAGGGAAAAGAGGGTGGTCAGAAGCAATATGGTTTCCATCCCAGGGTTTTTAAATGGAAGTAGGTGAGAACACTGTAGATGCCGTAACTATGATCTTCCAAAGTTCTTGCGATTCGGAAACCGTTCCTTCAGATTGAAGAACTGTGCACGCCACACTGCTATTTAGGAAAGGTGAGAGGGAGAAACCAAGTCAGTATAGACCAGTTAGCCTAACATTTGCTGTCAGGAAATTACTAGAGTGTATATTTAAGGATAGGATGACTGAACACCTTGAAAATGTTCAGCTGATGAGAGAGAGCAGGCATGGATTTGTAAAGGGTAGATCATGCCTGATGAATCTGATCGAATTTTTTTGAAGAGGTGACTGAAGTAGTGGACAGGAGAATGTCTATGGAGGTTATTTATATGGACCTCCAGTAACTTTTTGATCAAGTCCCTCATAAGAGACTGTTAGCTATAGTTGAAGTTTATGGAATTGAAGACATATTATTTACCTGGTTAGGAAATTGGCTGAGTGGAAGAAGACAGAGAGAGAGTAGGTATTATGGGAAGGTAGACTAATGGCAGAATGTAACTGGTGGTGTCCCACAAGGATTTGTATTGGGGTCTCAACTATTTACTGTATTTATTAACCACTCAGATGGTGGAATAGAAAGCCACATAACCTAGTTTGCTGATGACACAAAGATAGGTGGCATTGTAAGCAATGTAGATGGAAGGTAGAGGGAGAAACCAGCAAGTAGAGACCAGATGGAATGATCAGAACTGTGGTAAATGGATTTCAATGTAGGCGAAGGTGAAGTCATCCACCTTGGATCTAAAAAGGATGGAACAAGGTACTTTGTAAAACTAGAAACAGTGGCAGTCCAAAGTGGCTTGGGATTCAGGTACACAGATCAATAAAATTTCATGAATTGGTGCAGAATATAATCAAAAAGGCTAATGGAATGCTCGAATTCTAGAGGACTAGAATATAAAAAAAAGTAGAAGTCAGGTTAGTCCACACCTGGAGTACTGTGAGTAGTTCTGGGCACCACACTTTAGGGATGAAAAAAAATTGGCCTTGGAGGGTGCGCAAACGACATAAAACTGGGTGGGAGTGTGAACTGTGAGGAGGAAGCAGAGAAGCTCCAGTATGATTTGGACAGGTTGAGCGAGTGGATAAATAAATGGCAGATGCAGTATAATGTGGATAAATGTGAGGTTATCCACTTTGGTGGAAAAAACAGAAAGGCAGATTATCTGAACAACGATAGATTGGGAAGGGGGTGGGGTGGTGGTTGTTGCAGCGAGACCTGGGTGTCCTTGTGCACCAGTTGCTGAAAGTAAGCATGCAAGTGCAGCAGGCAGTTAAGAAGGAAAATGGTATGTTGGTCTTCATAGCGAGAGGACTAGAGTACAGGAGCAAGGATGTTTTGTTGCAATTATACAAGGCTTTGGTGAGACCACATCTGGAGTATTGTGTGAAGTTTTGGTCTCCTTATCTAAGAAAGGATGTTCTTGCTATGGAAGGAGTGCAGCAAAGGTTCACCAGACTGATTCCTGGAATGGCAGGACTGACATATGGAGAGAGATTGAGTCGATTAGGCTTGTATTCGCTAGAGTTTAGAAGAATGAGAGGGGATCTCATAGAAACCTACAAAATTCTAACAGGGCTGGACAGACTAGATGCAGGAAGGATGTCCCCGATGGTGAGGGAGTCCAGAACCAAAACCACAGTCTAAGGATAAGGCGTAAGCCATTTAGGACTGAGATGAGGAGAGATTTCTTCACCCAGAGAGTGGTGAACCTGTGGAATTCTCTACCAAGGAAAGCAGTTGAGGGCAAATCATTAAATATATTCAAGAAAGAGTTAGATATAGTTCTTAGGGCTAATGAGATCAAGGGATACGGGGAGAAAGCAGGAACAGGTTACTGAGTTTGGATAATCAGCCATGGTCATATTGAATGGCGGAGCAGGCCCGAAGGGCCGAATGGCCGACTCCTGCTCCTATTCTTCTATGTTTCTATGTGCAGCATAGGCATACCAGAATAATACCTAGACTTCAAGGGTTAAGTAATGAGGAAGATTACACAAATTAGGGTTTTATTCCCTGGAAGTTAAAGTTAAGGGGCGACATGATGAAAGTTTTCAATATATTAAGGGGAACTGATAGGGTAGATAGAGAAAAGCTATTTCCACTTGTTTGGGAGCACAGGACTGGGGACATATCCTAAAAATTAGAGCCAGACCTTTCAGGAACGAAACTTCTACAAGCAAAGGGTGGTCAAAATTTGAACACTCTTTCACAAACAAAAAACTGATGCTAGGTCAATTGACAATTTTAAATCTGAGATTGATAGTTTTCTGTTAACACTGTTGAAGGTAAAATAAATAATGCTTCCTCTTTCAGTCTTTGTATATGGAGTTATGTCACAGATCACCCATGGTCTCATCGAGGGGTCGAACATGTTTGAGATGCTAAATGGCCTACTCCTGTTCCTATGCGGTTTAGGGGATGAAATTCCAAAGCTTAGGACCTAGGCGCTAAAGGCACAGTTGCCCATGATGGAGTGATTAAAATCAGGTATGTGCGAGAGGCCAGAATTTGAAGAACATAGAGATCTCAGAAGATTGTAGGGCTGGAGCAGATTCCACAGATAGGAAGGGGCAAAGATGTGGAGTGATCTGAAAACAATGAAGAGTTTTGAAAATTGAGGCTGTGCTGCACCGGGAGCCAATGTAGTTCAGCAAGCACAAGAATGAAGGGTGAACAGGACTTGGAGCAAGTTAGGTTGTGGGCAGCAGAATTTTGGATGAGCTGAAGTCACATCATTACGTGCCTCCGTACAGATTACAGAGCATTGTGCAGACTACAGTACCTCTGCTGTAGAGAAGGAGCTCAATTCTAAACTGGACCTCAGCTGTTTGAAGATTGTAATTCCTATTGCAATGCAAATATTCAGCCCAATTTCCAAATGAATGTGTGCAGTTCTTTATTGGTGTAAACCCTTAGTACCTTCATTGTGTGAATCATCTGCAGACTGTCTTTCCATTTCATTTGCATGTATATTCTAACAGCTCTGGAGAGTGCAGGGTCCCTTCCATTTTGTGGGAAGTGTTTCATCAAATGGCAGAGCCCAGGGGAGCACACTGCAAAATATTCATAACTCTGTGCTTCCATGAACCTCTGTTCCACATACATTTAACACCAAAAAACTCCTAGTAGGCTGTTTGAAGGCAGTGCCATTACAAACACAGATCAATATTCATTATATCCATTAAACTATGTATGAGTACTGCTTTCATTTAGAAATCTATTGCAAATTACAGATAATGGGGCCAGAGTCAATAGAAAGTCTTCTACAAATAATAAGCTCATGAATATGCAACAAAGCAGGCTGACTTAAATCAGAAATCCTTGGGTCGGAGATTTTGGTTCCTGTAACAGTTAAGTGGGAGGTATTAGTGAAACCAAACTGCTGGCCATAAATTATTCAATTATTGGTTAAATTTATAGATTGGAGCTATGGGGCTGATAATCATGTTTGAAATTCTTATATTAAAAGAAAATGAAAGGGCAGTGCTGAGAAAGCGTACCTGGTCTCTTCAATTTCAGCTGCTCTTTCTTCTTGTAGTAGCTCTAAATTTTGAGACACAAAGACCTCCATTGCTGCACCTATACAAGAAACAAGTAAAGGAAAATGGGAACATTTAAAATTTCAAATAGGACTTCACTTCAACTTACTTGTGGGAGGAAAGGAGCTATCATTGCAATGAATTGCATGAGAATCTTTAATGGAAAAATAAAACTTCCAAAAGTACTTCATGAATGGAAACAAGAGAGGGAAAGTGTAAATCATGTCATGAAGGGAGAGATTAGGTGGTATGAACAAAAGCCGGGATCAAAATATGGGCTTTGAAAAAGTTTTTGAATGGAGAAGAGGAGGGACGAGGTGAAGGAATTTAGGGAGGGAATTCCAGAGAAGGGGACCAAGGCACCTGAAGGTTGTGCCAGCAAGAGAACGTGGAGGGAGACACTGATACCAGAATCCGTATACTAAAGAAGGTGGCAGAGATGTGAAGAAATAGCTAGTCATCCTAAAAATAAAATCACTCAGAATATGACTGCTTGATAAATGTGAACCAAAGAGAGACCAAAAGGAGTTCAGCAGACTAAACCTACATGAGAGATTGTGTGTAGGCAGGTGAAAAGTCCAAGCCCACAGGTTTACTTTATCCCAAGGACATTTTACTAGTTTATTAGCGATACTCAATGCAACATATTAATAGGTCTGCAACAAGGCTGTGCATGAGCTCACAACAGTGACTAGCTCAGTGAAGGGAGTGTTTCCAGTCAAGCAACAGCTCCTCCAAGAGAACAAGCAGTCTGCAGAGTCATTGCAAAGCTATGAGCCACTATTGCTGTACTCTCGCTACGTAGGGTAGTTTACCTGTTGGACAAGATACAGGCAACATGGTAACAGTCAAGCAAAGCCCATATCCCAGGCAATATTAAACTGCCAACCACCTGTTTTTCACCTGAAGAAAACAAGCAGCCAGCAGTTGAGAATAGGGTGGGGAAGAGGCAGCTTGGCCGCACCATTGATGAACACCGATTTCCAGTTTAAATATGCAAATAGTTTTCAGGTGTGTAGTTTTCAGGTATGCCACATATGCTACTCATTTGCAGCAGGCATTAAGCAGCCTAATCAGCAGTCCTTCCCCGAGAGTGCCTCCCCAGAGTGGGAGCCAGAAGATTTCCCACAACTGGCAAGCTACAGCAGGCAATTGCTTGGCAATATATAAATGAGGCCGAACCTGGAAGAGGTACAGGTCTCCCAAAGCCAGCTTCAGTTGGGCAGCATGGCCACTCCAATTTTGCACCCCTTCTAAAACACCCTCCCCCAAACTGCTTATGTCTAATAGCACCAGAAAGTCTCAACATGTCTTATAGGGTACTTCACCAGAAAAGATACATTAATATTGTTCAGGGTAGCATACCCATGCAAGATGTCAGACAGATTCTCACATATGTCACAATGGGCGCCAGCAGATAACACCTTCCTCTGAGCTGACATTGGCTTAAGATGATGATCAAGCACTTCCTTGGAGAAGTGTCATGGATGCTGGAGATAACACGCCCATTATGAATGTAAGATTTGATCCAAATATTAACCAAAATTCAAATTCTTTGAAGAGCAAGCGGTGCTTTATATACAAATCTAGCTTTAGCTACACAAATGGAACATGTAAACACTTCCAAGAAGAGATTGGATTCCTGAACCTTTCATGTATTGCTTGTCATCTTCAATGTTTGTTAAGGACAAATCTTTAATGGGTCTGATTTTACATCAAAGAAGGAACACCTTTAAAATCCAGGGAGCCTTTCAGAGTTTCTAACATTATTTTGCTACAACACTGCATGTGATGAGGGCAAAGAGTCACACCGTGTGGGTTATCATCCCACGCAGCTCATCAGAGACTAGAATTCAAAAAATTTGCTGAGAACTCCCAAGGGTTTTGAATTTTGCCTTTTCAAGTTTTTAAACAGACCAGTTCAAATACTGTGCAAAGTTAGTTATTGTATCAGTATCACACCAAGTTCTGAGGATGGCTCCTGAGCCTGAAATGTCAGCTGACTGACTTGTTCCTCCACAGATGCTCTCTGACCTGCTTATTATTTCCAGCTCTCTGTTTTTGTTCCCAAGCAAATGAATCATAGAAAGTTTAAGGCACAGAAAGAGACCACTTGGCCCATCGTGACTGTGCCAGCTGAAAAACGATCCACCCATTCTAATCCCACCTTCCAGCATTTGGTCCATAGCCCTGCAGATTACAGGGTGAATATCCAGCCTCCTATGAATGAGTTGAGGGTTTCTGCCTCAACTACCTTTTTAGGCAGTGAGTTCAAGACCTCCACCATCCTCAGAAGAAATATTTCCTCATCTCCCCTCTAATTTTTCTACCAATCACTTTAAATCTATGCCCCCTGTTCACTGACCTCTCTGCTAAGGTAAATAGGTCCTTCCCATCCACTGTATCCAAGCCCCTCAAAATTTTGTACATTTCAATCATATCTCCCTTCAGCCTGCTCTGTTCCAAGGAGACCACCAGCCTATCCAATCTTTCCTCATAGCTTCATTTTCCCAGTCCTGTCAACATCCTCGTAAATCTCCTCTGTAGTTTCTCCAGTGCAGTTACATCCTTTCTGCAATGAGGCGACTAGAACTTCACACAGTACTCAAGTTGTGGCCTAACCAATAAGTTATACCGTTCCAACATAACGTCCCTGCTCTTATATTCTATACCTCGGCTAATAAAGGAGAAGATTCCATATGCCTTCTTAAACAACTTATCGACCTGTCCTATTACCTTCAGGGATCTGTGGACATTCACTCCAAAGTCCCTCACTTCCTCCACACTTCAGTATTTTCCCATTAATTGTGTATTCCTTTGCCGTGTTTGACCTCCCCATATACATCACC
This sequence comes from Heterodontus francisci, assembly GCF_036365525.1. NCBI lineage: Eukaryota > Metazoa > Chordata > Chondrichthyes > Heterodontiformes > Heterodontidae > Heterodontus > Heterodontus francisci. Next base: position 37,619,625 of record NC_090384.1, read on the forward strand.
TCACACTTCCCCAAGTTGAATTCCATTTGCCACTGCTCTGCCCATCTATATCGTCCTGTTATCTAATGCTTTCCTCCCCACTATTTACGGCACTGCTAATTTTCGTGTCATCTACAAACATACTCATCATACCTCCTATATTCACATCTAAATCATTAGATGTACACTACAAACAGCAAAGGTCCCAGCACAGATTCCTGTGGTACACAGGCTTCCAATCGCAAAAACAACCCTCAACCATCACCCTCTGTCTCCTGCCACTAAGCCAATTTTGGATCCAATTTGTCAAATTGCCCTGGATGCCATGGGCTCTTACCTTCTTGACCAATCTTCCATGTGGGACCTTATCAAAAGCCTTACTGAAGTCCATGTAGACTACATCAACTGCTTTACCCTCATCTACACACCTAGTAAGGGGACCCAGAGGGCAGGAGTGCAGGAGCCTCAGCCTTTGCGATTGCCCAACAAGTTTGAGGTTCTTTCAGCTTGTTTGGATAGAGTGAGGGCTGCAGGGTGGATGAACAACCTGACCATGGCACCATGGTACAGGAAGCCATTCAAGTGGAGGGAGAAAAAAGGAATGTAATGGTAGTAGGGGACAATATAGTTAGGGAGATTGACACTGTTCTCTGCAGCAAAGAGCAAGAGTCTAGACAGCTGTGTTGCCTGCCCAGAGGCAGGGTTCAGGACATCAGCTCAGGGCTGGAGAGGAACGGACAGTGAGAGGAGGAGGATCCAGTTGTCGTGGTCCATGTAGGTACCAATGACACAGGCAGGACAAGGAAAGAGGTTCTGCATAGTCAGTATGAGGAACTAGGCACCAAATTAAGAAACAGAACCTCATAGGTAATAGTCTCTGGATTATTACCTGAGCCACGTGCAAATTGGCATAGGGCAAATAAGATTAGAGAAATTAATGCGCGGCTCAAAGACTGGTGTGGTAGAAGTGGGTTCCGGTTCATGGGGCACTGGCACCAGTACTGGGGAAAGTGGTGGCAGTACCGTTGGGATGGTCTACACCTGAACCGTGCTGGGGCTGCTGTTCTAGTGAGCCGCATAACTAGGGAAGTGGAGAGGGTTTTAAACTGAATAGTGGGGGCAAGGGATCAAATTTCAGAGGATATGATAAATCAAGGAGCAGAGACAAGGCAAGAGAGGAAGGTATGAATATGGGAAATGATAAACAGACTGACAGGAAGGGACAGAGCACACAAATCTAAGAGTAAATCAACAGATAAGGCTACAGGTTACAAAAATGATTTAAAAAAAGGATAAAACTAAAGGCTCTGTATCTGAATGCACGTAGCATTAGAAGCAAAACAGATGAACTGAGTGCGCAAATAGAAATCAATAAGTAAATCTGATAGCTATTACTGAGACATGGCTGCAGGACGACATGGATTGGGACCTGAATACTGAAGGGAACATGGCATTTAGGAAAGACAGGAAGCTAGGAAAAGGTGTGGGGGTAGCTCTCTTAATTAATGTTGGTATTAGCACAATAGAGAGGGATGACCGAAGTTCAGGAAACCAGGATGGAGAAGCCGTTTGGTAGAGATGATAAATCATAAAGGCAAGAAGTCACTTATGGGAGTGGCGTACAGGCCACCTAACGTTAACCACACTGCAGGACGGTGTATAAAGGAAGAAATAACGGCAGCCTGTCAGAAAGGTACAGCAATAATCATGGGGGTGATTTTAACCTACATATAGACTGGAAAAATAAGATGGGCAGAGGTAGCCTAGATACATAGAATATTTTTGGGATAATTTCTTGGAACAGTATGTTCTAGAGCCAGAGAGCAGGCGATACCAGACCTGGTATTGTGCAACGAGTTGGGATTAATGACCTCATAGTTAAGGTACCCCTAGGTTGTAGCAATCATAACCTGATTAAATTTTACATTCAGTTTGAGGGAGAGAGGAGTGGGTCCAAGACCAGTATTTTAAACTTAAATAAGAGCAATGATGAGGGCATGACTGCGTGGGTTTCCTCCCACATGCCAAAGACTTGCTGGTTGATAGGTAAATTGGCCATTAGAAATTTCCCCTAGTATAGGTAGGTGGTAGGGAAATATAGGGACAGGTGGGGATGTGGTAGGAATATGGAATTAGTTTAGGATTAGTATAAATGGGTGGTTGATGGTCGGCACAGACTCGGTGGGCCGAAGGGCCTGTTTTAGTGCTGTATCTCTAAAACTAAAACTAAATTAGGTTAAAGGATAGGTCAATAGAGATGCAGTGGCAGACATTTAAGAGAAGACATTTCAGAATAGATACATTCCAATGAGAAAGAAAAATTCCAAGGCGGTGGTGGTGGGGGGGTGGGGTGGGGACCGCCATCCCTGGTTAACTAAAACAGTCAAAGATAGTATCAAACTTAAAGAAAAAGCCTATAATTGCGCAAAGATGGGAGGCAGGTCAGAAGATTGGACAGAACATAAACTGCAAAGATTGACTAAAAGACTGATTAGGAAGGGGAAATTAGAGTATGAGAGAAAGCTAGCTTGAAATATAAAGACAGATAGCAAGAGTTAGTATAGATATTTAAAAAAGAAAAAAAAAAAAAGAGTTAATCAAGTGAACGTTGGTCCTATAGAAAATGTGTCTGGGGAATTAATAATGGATAATAAGGAGATGGCAGATGAATTGAACAGGTATTTTGCATCAGTCTTCACTATAGAGGATACAAGTAACATACCAGAATTAGCTGTAAGTCAGGAAATGGAAGGGAGTGAAGAACTCAAGAAAATAACAATCACCAGGGAAGTGGTACTGAATAAATTGTTGGAGCTGCCATCTGACAAGTCCCCAGGTCCTGATGGACTTCATCCTAGGGTCTTAAAAGAAGTGGCTAGTGAGATAGCTGATGCATTAGTTTTAATTTTCCAAAATTCCCTAGATTCAGGGAAGGTTCCGCTGGACTGGAAAGTAGCCAATGTAACTCCTTTATCCAAAAAGGGAGAGAGACAGAAAGAAGGAAACTACAGGCCAGTAAGCTTAACATCTGTCTTAGGGAAAATGTTAAAAGTTATTCACAATATATATTAATGATATAGATGAGGGAATTAAATGTAATATATCCAAGTTTGCAGATGACATAAAGCTGGGTGTGAGCTGTGAGGAGGATGCAGAGAAACTCCAGTATGATTTGGACAGGTTGAGTAAGTGGGCAAATAAATGGCAGATACAGTATAATGTGGATAAATGTGAGGTTATCCACTTAGGTGGCAAAAACAGAAAGGCAGATTACCTGAATGGCGATAGATTGGGAAAGGGGGAGGTGCAGCGAGACCTGGGTGTCCTTGTGCACCAGTCGCTGAAAGTAAGCATGCAGGTGCAGCAGGCAGTTAAGAAGGCAAATGGTATGTTGGTCTTCATAGCGAGAGGATTAGAGAACAGGAGCAAGGATGTCTTGCTGCAATTATACAAGGCCTTGTTGAGACCACATCTGGAGTATTGTGTGCAGTTTTGGTCTCCTTATCTGAGGAAGGATGTTCTTGCTATGGAGGGAGTGCAGCGAAGGTTCACCAAACTGATTCCTGGGATGACAGGACTGACGTATGGAGATAGATTGGGTCGATTAGGCTTGTTTTGGCTAGCGTTTAGAAGAATGAGAGGGGATCTCATAGAAACCTACAAAATTCTAACAGGACTGGACAGACTAGATGCAGAAAGGATGTTCCCAATGGCGGGGGAGTCCAGGACCAGAGGTCACAGTCTAAGGATAAAGGGTAAGCTATTTAGGACTGAGATGAGGAGAGATTTCTTCAATCAAAGTGGTGAACCTGTGGAATTCTCTACCAAGGAAAGCAGTTGAGGCCAAATCATTAAACATATTCAAAAAAAGAGTTATAGTTCTGAGGGCTGATGGGATCAAGGGATACATGGAAAATGCGGAAACAGGTTACTGAGTTTGGATGATAGAGCCACTATCGTATTGAATGGCGGAGCAGGCTCGAAGAGCCGAATAGCTTACTCCTGCTTCTATTTTTTCTATGGTTCCATTATTAAAGACGTTATAACTGGACACTTAGAAAAATTGAAGGTAATCAGGCAGAGTCAACATGGTTTTATTGAAGGGAAATCATGTTTAACCAATTTATTGGAATCCATTGAGGGAGTTACATGTGCTGTGGATGAAGAGGAACCAGCAGATGTATTGTACTTAGATTTCCAGAAGGCATTTGATAAGGTGCCACATCAAAGATAATTGAGGAAAATAAAAGCTCATGGTGTAGGGGGTAATATATTGGCATGGATAGAAGATTAGCTCGCTAACAGGAAACAGAGAGTAGGCATAAATGGGTCATTTTCTGGTCGGCAAGATGCAATGAGTCGTGTGCCACAGGGATCAGTGCTGGGCCTCAATTTTTTACAATTTATATAAATGACTTGGAAGAGGAGACTGAAAGTATGGTTGCTAAATTTGCTGATGATACAAAGATAGGTAGGAAAGTAAGATGTGAAGAGGACATCAGGAGGCTACAAAGGGATATAGATAGGTTAAGTGAGTGGGCAAAAGATCTGGCAGATGGAATATAATGTGGGAAAATGCGAAGTTGTCCACTTTGGCAGGAAGAATAAAAAAGCAAATTATCTAAATGGTGAGAGATTGTAGAGCTCCGTGATGCAGAGGGGTCTGGGTGTCCTAGTGGATGGATTGCAAAAGGTTAATATGCAGGTACAGCAGGTAATTAGGAAAGTTAATTTTATCGTTTATCACGAGGGGAATTGAATACAAAAGTAGGGAAGTTATGTTTCAGCTATACAGGGCATTGGTGAGACCACATCTGGAGTACTGTGAGCAGTATTGCTCTCCTCATTTAAGGATGTAAACGCCTTGGAAACACAGTTCAAAGAAGGTTTACAAGATGGATAGCTGGAATGGGCAGGCTATATTATGAGGAAATATTGGACAGGCTAGGCTTGTACCACTGGAATTTAGAAGAATAAGAGGTGATTTGATTGAAACATGTAACATCCTGAGGGGACTTGACAGTGTGGAAGCGGAAAGGATGTCTCCTCTTGTGGGAGAATCTAGAACCAGGGGTCACAGTTTAAAAATAAGGGGTCGTCTATTTAAGACAGAGGTGAGGAGAATTTTTTCTCTCAGAGGGTCACGAGTCTTTGGAACTCTCTTTTTTTTAAATTCATGCATGGGATGTGGGCGTCACTGGCCAGGCCAGCATTTATTACCCATCCCTAATTGCCCTTGAGAAGGTGGTGGTGAGCTGCCTTCTTGAACTGCTGCAGTCCATTTGGGGTAGGTATACTCACAGTGCTGTTAGGAAGGGAGTTCCAGGATTTTGACCCAGCAACGGTGAAGGAACGGCGATACAGTTCCAAGTCAGGATGGTGTGTGACTTGGAGGGGAACTTGCAGGTGGTGGTGTTCCCATGTATTTGCTGCTCTTGTCCTTCTAGTTGGTAGAGGTCGCAGGTTTGGAAGGTGCTGTCTAAGGAGCCTTGGTGCATTGCTGCAGTGCATCTTGTAGATGGTACACACTGCTGCCACTGTGCGTCGCTGGTGGAGGGAGTGAATGTTTGTAGATGGGGGTACCAATCAAGCAGGCTGCTTGGTCCTGGATGGTGTCGAGCTTCTTGAGTGTTGTTGGAGCTGTACCCATCCAGGCAAGTGGAGAGTATTCCATCACACTCCTGACTTGTGCCTTGTAGATGGTGGACAGGCTTTGGGGAGTCAGGAGGTGAGTTACTCGCCTCAGGATTTCTAGCCTCTGACCTGCTCTTGTAGTCATGGTATTTATATGGCTACTCCAGTTCAGTTTCTGGTCAATGGTAGCCCCTAGGATGTTGATAGTGGGGGATTCAGCGATGGTAACGCCGTTGAATGTCAAGGGGGAGATGGTTAGATTCTCTCTTGTTGGAGATGGTCATTGCCTGGCACTTGTGTGGCACGAATGTTACTTACCACTTATTAGCCCAAGCCTGGATATTGTCCAGGTCTTGCTGCATTTCTACACGGACTGCTTCAGTATCTGAGGAGTCACGAATGGTGCTGAACATTGTGCAATCATCAGCGAACATCCCCACTTCTGACCTTATGATTGAAGGAAGGTCATTGATGAAGCAGCTGAAGATGGTTGGGCCTAGGACACTACCCTGAGGAACTCCTGCAGTGATGCCCTGGAGCTCAGATGATTGACCTCCAACAACCGCAACCATCTTCCTTTGTGCTAGGTATGACTCCAGCCAGTGGAGGATTTTCCCCCTGATTGCCATTGACCTCAGTTTTGCTAGGGCTCCTTGATGCCATACTCGGTCAAATGCTGCCTTGATGTCAAGGGCAGTCACTCTCACCTCTTTCTCAAAAGGCAGTGGAAACAGATTCTTTGAATATGTCTAAGGCAGAGGTAGATAGATTCTTGATAAGCAAGGGGTGAAAGGTTATCGGGGGAAGGTGGTAACGTGGAGAAATCAGTTCAGCCATGAACATATTGAATGGAAGAGCAGGTTCGAGGGGCCTACTCCTGCTCCTAATTCGTATGTTTGCACATCAAGTGCACTATCCTCATCTATCTTCTTTGTTACTTCAAAAAATTTGATCAAGTTGGTCAAACAAGATCTTCCCTTCACAAATCTATGCTGACTATCTTTGATTAACATTTGCTTTTCTAAGTGACAGTTTATCCTGTTTCTCAGAATAGATTTCAATGATTTGCCCACTACTGAGGTTAGACTGACTAGCCTGTAGTTATTTGATCTTATCCCTCACTCCCTTTTTAACCAGAGGTACGACATTAGCTGTCCTCCAATCCTCTGCCACCACACCTGTATCCAGGATTGGAAAATGATGGTCAAAACCTTCTGCTATTTCCTCACTTGCTTCATTGAACAGCCCTGGGGTACACTTCATCCAGCCCTAGTGATTTATCAACTTCCAAGGATGCTAATCCCATTAATACCTCCTCTCCCTATGTTTATCCACATCCAATACTTCACACCCCTCTTCCTTAACTACAATATCTGCACCGTCCCCTGAAGGATGGGCAAAAATTGTGCCAGCTCCAGTGCACAAGAAAATCACATATCACTATATAACTGTATGACTACTAAGTCGTCACATAATGGAGGTATTAACAGAGATTTATAACATCCTGCACTCTGTCTGAACAACAGCAGCCATTACACATTCACATAATCCACGCACTAAATCTCAGTACTGGGCCCGACCAAAATCCAAGCCCCCCCCCCCAAAAGCCTCACTTACCCAGCAACAGTTTATGTCCAACCCTCTATCTCTTCCCCCTCACGATTCCGGGTCCGTCCGTTCTTTGTTCCCCCACAACGGAGCCGCGGCTCCTTTGTTCACTCGGGCGGGTGACGTGTTTCCGCCGGGGAGATGGCGGCATGTTGTGTGTCGCTGCTCAGCAGCTGGAGCCGTCCGTGGGCTCGGGCCGCCGGTAAGAGGAGCGAACCGGGATCTTGGTCAAGACCTGGACTAGCTGGGCCTTGGAGCCCTCTGATGGAGGGAGTGTGGGAGGCTGTGTCGGTGTCAGGCTGCGGGTGTGGGCAGGTTATTGTATATGGGCAGTAGAGGGACGGGACATCCTGCATGGGTCCTACATAAAGTATAAAATAAAAACAGAAAATGCTACAAATATTCAGCAGGTCAGGCAGCATCTGTGGAGAGAGAGAAACCTTCATCAGAACGTGGAAAAGTGAGAGATGTAATAGGTTTTAAACAAGTGAGGGGGGAGGTTTGGATAAAGAACAAAAGATCTGTGATGGGTTGGAAGACTGGAAGGATAAAATGACAAGAGTTGGTAGTGTAGGGCCAAAGGGAATGGTAACTGAACAAGTAACGAAACAAAAGATGGGGTGAGAGGAGGTGTGAATGGCAGAATAATAAACAGCTGCTATCCGAAAGCAAAAACAAGAGGTACATTTAGAGAGGAAAACCATGGTGCACAGAGAATTGGGAGAAACAAACAGCACTAGAGCAGGAAATAGTAAAGCATTAGGTGGGTTCAATGTAAGAGGGTATGTAATGAGGTCTAAGTTAGGCTTAGTGTGCAGGTATCTGAATGTGCGGAGTATGATAAGTACAGTTGGAAAGTTACAGGCACTATTAGCCGCATGGAAAAATGTTTTTATTCTTTCACGGGATGTGGGTGTCGCTGGCTAGGCCAGCATTTATTGCTCATCCCTAATTGCCCTTGAGAAGGTGGTGGTGAGCCGCTGCCTTGAACCACCGCAGTCCATGTGGGGTAGGTACATCCACAGTGCTGTTAGGAAGGGAGTTCCAGGATTTTGACCCAACGACAGTGAGGGAATGGCGATATAGTTCCAAGTCAGGATCGTGTGTAACTTGGAGGTGGTGATGTTCCCATGCATCTGCTGTCCTTGTCCTTCTAGGTAGCAGACGTTGTGGTTTGGAAAGTACTGTCTAAGGAACCTTTGTGAGTTGCTGCAGTGCATCTTGTATATGGCACTGCTGCCACTGTGTGTCAGTGGTGGAGGGGGTGAATGCTAACGGTGATTGATGCAGTGCCAGTCAAGGGGCTGCTTTGTCCTGGATGGTGTCAAGCTGCTTGCGTGTTGTTGGAGCTGCACTCATCTGGGCAAGTGGAGAGTATTCCATCACACTCCTGACTTGTGCCTTGAGAGGGCAGTTAAGAGTCAATGACATTGCTGTGTGTCTCGAGTCATATGTAGGCCAGACCAGGTAAGGACAGTAGATTTCCTTCCCTAAAGGACATTAGTGAACCAGATGGGTTTTTTACGACAATCAATGATAGTAATGGTGCCATGAAACTGAGACTAGCTTTCAACTGCAGATTTTTTAATTAATTGCATTTAAATTCCCCCAGCTGCCATGGTGGGATTTGAACTCATATTCCCAGGAAATTAAAAGCAAAATACTGCAGATGCTGCGATTTCTGAAATAAAAACAGATAGTGCTGGAAATATTCATCAGGTCAGGCAGCATCTGTGGAAAGAGAAACAGAGTTAACGTTTGAGTTCTGATGAAAGGTCATAAACCTGAAACGTTAATTCTGCTTCTCTCTCCACAGATGCTGCCTGACCTGCTGAGTATTTCCAGCACTTCCTGTTTTTATCCCAGAAATTTAGCCTGGGCCTCTAGATTACTTGCCCAGTGACATGACCACTACCCCACCGTCTCCCCAATTTAAATTACACCAGCTGCAGTGGTGGGATTTCAACCTATGTCCCCAGAGTATTAGCCTGGGTCCCTGGATTACAAGTCCAGTGACATTTTTTTTTCTTTATTCGTTCATGGGATGTGCACATCGCTGGCCAGGCCAGCATTTATTGCCCATCCCTAATTGCCCTTGAGAAGGTGGTGGTGAGCTGCTTTCTTGAACCGCTGCAGTCCATGTGGGGTAGGTACACCCACAGTGCTGTTAGGACTACCTCATTACCACTACCCCTTCTATGCCTGGTGGATAGGCTTTGGGGAGTGAATTACTCCCTGCAGAATTCCCAGCCTCAGGATTGCTCTTGTAGCCACAGTACTTATAGGGCTGGTCCAGATCAGTGTCTGGTCAATGGTAACCCCAGGATGTGCCACTTATCAGCCCAAGCCTGGATGTTGTCCAGGTCTTGCTGCATATGGACACAGGCTGCTTCAGTATCTGAGGAGTAGCGAATGGTGCTGAACATTGTGCAATCATCAGCGAACATCCACACTTCTGACCTTATGATTGAAGGAAGGTCATTGATGAAGCAGCTGAAGATGGTTGGGCCTAGGAAACTATCCTGAGGAACTCCTGCAGTGATGCCCTGGAGCTCAGATGATTGACCTCCAACAACCACAACCATCTTCCTTTGCGCTAGGTATGACTCCAACCAGTGGAGAGCTTCCCCCTGATTCCCATTGACTCCAGTTTCGCAAGGGCTCCTTGATGCCATACTCGGTCGAATGCTGCCTTGATGTCAAGGGCAGTCACTCTCGCCTCACGTCTGGAGTTCAGCTCTTTTGTCCATGTTTGTACAAAGGCTGTAGTGAGGTCAGGAGCTGAGTGGCCCTGGTGAAACACAAACTGAGCATCACTGAGCAGGTTATTGCTGAGCAAGTGCCGCTTGATAGTATTGTCGACGACACCTTCAATCACTTTGCTGATGATCGGGAGTAGACTGAGAGGGCGGTAATTGGCTGGGTTGGACTTGTCCTGCTTTTTGTGCACAGGACATACCTGGGCAATTTTCCACATTGCTGGATAGATGCCAATGTTGTAGCTTTACTGGAACAACATGGCTAGGGGCATGGCTAGTTCTGGAGCACAGGTCTTCAGTACCATTGCCGGAATGTTGTCAGGGCCCGTAGCCCTTGCAGTATCCAATGCCTGCAGCCGTTTCTTGATATCACGTGGAGTGAATCAGATTGGCTGAAGACTGGCATCTGTGAAGCTGGGGACCTCAGGAGGAGGCTGAAATGGATCATCCACTCGGCACTTCAGGCAGAAGATGGATGCAAATGCTTCAGCCTTGTCTTTTGCACTGATGTGCTGAGCACCCCAGTTGTCAAGGATGGGGATGTTTGTGGCGCCTCCTCCTCCTTTCAGTTATTTAATTGTCCACCACCATTCACAACTGGATGTGGCAGGACTGCAGAGCTTAGGTCTGATCCATTGGTTCTGGGATTGCTTCGTCCTGTCTATCGCATGCTGCTTCCGCTGTTTGGAATGCAAGTAGTCCTGTGTTGTTGCTTCACTAGGCGGACACCTCATTTTACGTATGGCTGGTGCTGCTCCTGGCATACCTTCCTGCACTCTTCCTTGAATCAGGCTTGGCCCCCAGACTTGATGGTAATGGTGGAGTGTCATAATGTTCTATTCCAGAAAGTTAGATGGTGAAGAATAGAACTGTAGTCTAAACTTTACACACTTTATAAGCTTTTATATACAGAGATGCCCATTATAAACCTGTACCTCCAAACCCAACAACCAGAGTTTCAGTCTGCTGCTATACATAGAAGCACAAGTGAGTCCCCAGTGAATGCCCACCACCTGAATATGATTAAACACTCAATTAATTTTCAATTAATACAAAAGGTGGTAATCCTATATCAGAGGAAGCTGCTATAAACTGGTTCTATATAATTGTTATTTGTGGGATCATAATCACATAATATTGTTTATTTCTGTGCACTTCCCTGTAAAGTTCTGATTGTGACTACTTTGGTGGGAGATTAGCACCCATACACGATGTGTTTCACTGGCACAGCCTGAGAGGAAACCAATCTCATTTGAGACATAATGTGGCTAGTTTTCTCATTATAATGACATGTCTATTTAATAGTAATTGTGCACTTTGTGATCTAGTGCAACTTGACTTGTGTACTTCCACTTTAGCATAATAAACAGTTATACAGAGTGTAGATTGTTAATTGTATTTAACCATGTGCAGGTGAAGGGCATTAATTGGGTATTTCACATGAGCAGGTATAAAGAGGCATTAACTGAAACGGTTGAGTTTGAAGGTGTATGTGTGTAATGTTTCACTGTAAATACATTTTAGACTGAGTAAAGATTGGATCCAGTTCTATTCTTTCAACTGGTTTTCATGAATATAACAGGTATATTAATCATAGAATGATTTAGCCCATTGTGCCTGCACTTTGATAGGGCTATCCAATTAATTCCACTCCTCTGCTTTATCCCCCCAAGTCCTGTAAATTTTTCCCTTTGAATATTTGTCCAATTCTGATTTCAGTGTTATTGAAACTGCTTCTACTGTCCTTTCAGGCAGGTGCATTCCAGCTGGTTGTGTAATAACCAATGGGACGGCGCAGTGGTTAGCACCGCAGCCTCACAGTTCCAGCGACCCGGGTTCAATTCTGGGTACTGTCTGTGTGGAGTTTGCAAGTTCTCCCTGTGTCTGTGTGAGTTTCCTCCCACATGCCAAAGACTTGCAGGTTGATAGGTAAATTGGCCATTAGCAATTGCCCCTAGTATAGGTAGGTGGTAGGGAAATATAGGGACAGGTGGGGATGTGGTAGGAATATGGAATTAGTGTAGGAATAGTATAAATGGGTGGTTGATGGTCGGCACAGACTCGCTGGGCCGAAGGGCCTGTTTCAGTGCTATATCTCTAAACTAAACTAAAAAAAACCTAAAGTTTCCTGTCGCCAATGTTTCTTTTGCCATTCACTGTAAATCTGTGTCCTCTAATTACTGACCTTTCTGCCACTGGAAACAGTTACTCCTTATTTACTCTATCAGATCCATTTATGATTTTGAACACCTCTATCAAATCTCCTCTCAACCTTCTCTGCTCTGAGGAGAACAACCCAACTGCACCAGTCTATTCAACATAACTGAAGTCCCTCATCCCTAATATCATTCTAGTGAATCTCTCCTACACCTTTTCCAAGGCCTTGACATCCTTCCTAAAGTGTGATGCCCAGAATTGAACATAATACTCCAGCTGAGAACTAATCAGTATTTTATAAAGATTTAGCATAGCTTCCTTGTTTTTGAACTTGATTCCTCTATTAATAAAGGGAAGGATCCCATATGCTTTTGTGTACAGTGTTATACAGACAGAATGCAGGATATTAATGTGGAATGGACAGTGTTATACAGACATTGTACAAGATTTAACTATGCATGTCATAGGAAAGTTTGACATCAGTGGGTGTAGAGGAAAATATTCTACACTCTATAGTGAACAGTCCTTCATCTTGAATTTGGCCCCAGATTGTGGGGGAGAAGTGAATAAAGTAAGTTTTATTTTGGGAAAAAAGACTTTGAATATTTAATTGGACTGATAGAGGCACAGTAGGTGCTCAGGTTTCAACAAAGAAAGACATAAAAATAGAAATTCAGCATAAATGTTCAGAAAAACAATGAGACCAGAACAAGTTTTATTTTTTAAAAAAGTATTTGACTTAAATTTCTACAAATTCAAAAAGCGGTTTCCTGTTTGGATATATATATAAATGTTATATGCATACAGTATGTAACAAATAACATTCTCTTTTCCTAGTGTCTTCATTGTCATTTGCAGCAAGGTATCAGAGTTCTCAGAGCAGTGTGTTTCAGCCAAGGTAATTGGTCATTTTAGTTGATACTTATAAGTCATGCAGTACCCAGCAGAAAGTGAAACTGTTTCCACTACTGGGTGAGTTGGTAATCAAACGCCAGAGATATCAAATAGTTGGCAAAAAAAGCAGAGGGGATAAGAAAAAAAATTTTATGCAGCAAGTTGTGCTTGAAAGGGTGGTAGAAGAAGATTCAATAGTAACTTTTAAAAGGGAATTGGATAAATAATTGAAGGGGAAAAATTTGCAGGGCTATGTGGAAAGAACAGGGGAGTAGGACTCATTGATTAGCTTTTTCAGAGAGCCAGTTAAGGCATGATGGTCCAAATGACCACCTCCTGTGCCTTATGATATCTTAATAGGTATGATGGGCTAATTTAATGTTCAGTATTTTTTAAGTTTTTAAACAAAGGAATTAGATAAATCATGTAACTCTTGAACATCAGTGGTTCCATTAGCTGTTTGAGCTGTACAAAACTGCAAAAAAAAGTGTAGCCGCATTGTTCAAATTAAATTCCTATTCCCCACAATGGCTATTACTAGTTGGTGGAGAGTACTGAGTAATTGGCAGTTCAAATCTCTCTGGTCGCCTGTGCATTTAAATCAGTTTTCAAACTTTTCTGTGCAGGTCCCACTACAAATATTGACATGATTCTGGATGCCCTAGATCTAACTTCAGAAAGAGAATGGAATTTTGTCAAAGTTATCTTAAATTGAAAAGCATTTTCCAGTGCGATAGTCTGAGGAAAATGTGACTTGAGTTACGCCAATTTCACACTAATCCGTAATTTACTCTGGCCTTTGTGCCGCTTCAAGACTTCCACAAAAACCAGCAAAAGCACTATTTATCATAGTTCCTCGCGCTGTCAAATCAGCTGCGAGCGCAAATTTCCTGGAGTTACTTGCCATGTCCAGTACGGCAAGAAATCATGGCTGTCACTCAATTCTCTGCCTGGGAAAACCATTCAAGCTTTGCAGCTTCACCAATGTGGTTTGGGATTCATTTCACTTTTTATTTTGAATGCTCCTTTACTGACATCTTCAGTTTTCCTGTACTACAGATGGTGTTTTTCTATACAGTTGCAGCAAGCTATGGAGTTTTTTTATGACAGTTTAAATTACTGAATAAAAATTCGGAAACATTTAAATTCCTTGCGTCAAGGATACTTTTTTGCATCAATTAATTCATCAATACATTATTTTTCAAACTTTATTTAATATACAATATCTCTTATTCATTGAATTTGGCCTAGGATAGGCTACAGATTTTATTGTCCATGGCGTGTAACCCCCCACCCCCTCCTGACTCCCCAAAGCTTGTCCACCATCTACGAGGCACAAGTCAGGATTGTGATGGAATACTTTCCACTTGCCTGGATGAGTGTGGCTCCAACATTCAGGAAGCTCGACATCATGCAGGACAAAGCAGCCCGCTTGATCGGCACCCATGCCTCTCCTTAAACATTCACTCCCTCCATCACTGGCAGCAGTGTGTACCACCTACAAGATGCACTGCAGCAACTCCCCACACCTCCTTCGACAGAACCTTCCAAACACATGACCTCTTCCACCTAGAAGGACAAGGACAGCAGACGCACAGGAATACCGCCACTTGCAAGTTCCCCTCCAAGTCACACACCATTCTGACTTGGAAATATATCAGTGTTCCTTCACTGTTGTTGGATGAAAGTCCTGGAACTCCCTCCTTAACATCATTGTAGGTGTACCTGCACCAGATGGACTCCAGCGGTTCAAGAAAGCAACTCACCATCACCTTCTTAAGGGCAATTAGGAATAGGCAAGAAATGCTGGCATTGCCAGTGACGCCCACATCCCATGAAAGAATGAAAAAAAATCCAGAATTTGGCACAGTCTTGGGTCCTGAGGGTGCCAGATTTTGGACATCTGAACTGTACTACATAAATAAGGCCTGTCATTTTTTTAATTACAAGATCTGCTTGTACTTCATCAAGAATGGCTTTGAATGCCATTTGGCTTAATAAACTGAAAAATCATTTTTAAAGACTTCACTAGTAGTTCAGTACATGAGTTGGATTTCATAAATTTGTTGTTTATAAAAAATGTGTTGACTAATTTTACTGGTAATTTAATATTATGTCATTTTAAATTAAATCTAACAGAAAAGCAGTAACATCATTGTCAAAACCGCCATGGCCTGAGGTCAAATTGCCAAATCCTGCAGAAGAGGCAGAGCATCACATAGGTAAAATTTGAAATGTTGTACTTTGGCTAAAGCTCAGGCATTATCTGCTAGTAATTTATAATCTGATAGACACTCCCCATTAAGCACTTCTGTGGTATAATCCGATAGTAGTAGTGGTGATCTGTCCAAGGACACTTCCTCTGCTCATTTCTCCACGCCTCATGATCCTGCACTTTCCTCCTGTTATTTGTAAGAGCCTCTCTTTTTTAACTTCCATGAGAAATGAGCAATATCACTCGGGAAAAAGTGCATGAGATGGTTTCCCATTGCCTTCCTCAAGTGTTCTTTAGAAGAAGCACAAGTCCTCTTCCCAAAGGATCTTCCGCCATCACCACTGAAAATACGCTGGTTCTGCAGTTGGCCTTGCCTCATAACCCTGACATGGGACACCTCGCAAAAGGGCAGGAATGACCACCCTGAGTCTCAAATGACCCTGTTGTCCGATAGACATTCCCATTAAGCACTTGAGGCATAATTTCATTATCAATCCCTGCTAAAGCAACGTTTGGATATAATTTGATATTCCTATTGAAGAATCACAAAGAATAACATTGGATTTTGACCATTAAGCCATCATGGAGCCGGTTTGATAGATGTTGGAGATTTCTGAAAATCATGTCTGCAATCTATGATGCCAAAAGGCTAGTTTGGTCAGTTGACTGTTTTTTTTGCAGAAGTTATAAAAGATGTACAGACTCTCATCTCCACGGGAGCGTATGGCAGACTGTTTGCAGTTGTTCACTTTGCTAGTCGGCAATGGAAAGTAACCAATGAGGACTTGATCCTGATAGAAAATCATATTGAAGCAGACTGTGGCGACAGGATCAGGTTAGAGAAGGTAAGATAATGAGTGTGACCTTATGAAAGTGTGTATAGTCCGTCTAATCAGATAAAAAGTATTTTCACATTTATTGGGGAGCTTTGATCTTAATCAGATCACCAGCTTGTAAAGAAAAAATGCATTATTGACAGTGTCCTTGAGATGATGTTTTTAAAAAATACATGGTGCATGTATTTTTTGTAGGTTCTGTTAGTCGGTGGGGATGACTTCACACTAATCGGGAGGCCACTTCTTGGGTAAGATTTACCTTATTAAAAATTAACAGGAGTCACTAGTACACTAAAATTAGTCTTATTTATACTATTTACCCATGTAGTAGGCACCTATAAATTTTGTACTATAGAAAGAGCTAAATAATAAAATGAGTTTGATTATGACCATTTCACTTATGTAGTAATTGTTTAAAAATATATTTTTATTCCACATTGTAGTTATTTTCCTCTCATTCTCCAAGTGGCAAGTACTGTTCTGTGGGTAGGTGAACAGGTCAAAGACTTGCCCGCAGCTGTTTACTCAAACTGATCCGCTTGTTGGCTTATTTGGGACATATGATTTACAGCTGTCTTAACTTTGTAGTGGAAATTTTTTTTTGACAAGTGATTTCCTTTCATTACAAATGAGGACCCAGAGAATATCAGTCACTAGGAGCCAACAGTTTGCATTTAACCATTGCTTTAGTAGCACAGGATTTTCATTCAGCTCAAGGCTTTGGAATTGGACATATATTTGTGGCCATAATAAGCGATTGACAATGCCTATTAAACATTTACCAGTATTAGATTTTAACCAAACTTGAAAGTGGCTTTGGATCGAGTATGACTGATGGAGACTTTCCATGCATTGTTTCTTCCTATGTTAAATCTATAAACATTGAGCAAAGTTTTCTCTGGCTCAAAATGCTTAGGACTTCTGGAAAAGATGCATGTGCGTTTTAAGAGATTAATTTGGTGTAATCACAGTAGAAAGTATATAAAAACAAGAAATGCTGGAAATACTCAGCAGGTCTGGCAGCATCTGTGGAGAGAGAAGCAGAGTTAATGTTTCAGGTCAGTGACCCTTCGTCAGAACTGGCAAAGGTTAGAAATGTAATAAGTTTTAAGCAAATAAAGCAGGGGTGGAGCAAGAGATAACAAAAGTAAAGGTGTTGATAGGACAAGGTCACAGAGAATAACTGACCAGAAGGTCATGGAGCAAAGGCAAACGGTATGTTAATGGTGTGTTGAAAGACAAAGTGTTAGTGCAGAGAGGGTGTTAATGGACAGAAAAATGAACAACCCTGGCCCAAAGCATAAACGTGAAAAAACAGTGGAAAGGCACATGGTAAGAAAAATGAATGATGAAACAAACTAAAATAAAAAGAAAAAATAACTAAATAAAACGGGGGGGGGCCATCGTGCTCCAAAATTATTGAATTCAATGTTCAATCCAGCAGGCTGTAGCGTGCCTAATCGGTAAATGAGATGCTGTTCCTCGAGTTTGCGTTGATGTTCACTGGAGTGTTGAAATGACAAGCAACCGGAAACTCAGGGTCATGCTTTTGCACTGAGCAGAGGTGTTTTGCAAAGCAATTACCCAATCTGCGTTTGGTCTCCCCGGTGTAGAGGAGACCACATTGTGAGCAGCAAATACAGTATACTAAATTGAAAGAAGTACAAGTAAATTGCTGCTTCTCCTGAAAGGAGAGTTTGGGGTCTTGGATAGTGAGGAGACGGGATGTAAAAGTGCAGGTATTCCACCTCCTGCGATTGCACGGGAAGCTGCCGTGGGAAAGGGATGAGGTGTTGGGGGTAATGGAGGAGTGGAAGAGGTGTCGCGGAGGGAATGATCCCTTCAGAATGCTGGGAGGGGAGGGGAAGATGCATTTGGTAGTGTGCTTTTTATTAATACAGTAGAAAGTATGTTGTGATTTCATGAATCATGGTGAGTCCCAAAATCTGCTATCTGTTCCACTTCTTGTGAAGCATCTTGGGGACATATTACTATGTTAAAGGTGCTCTATAAATATTAGTTGTTTTTCTTAGACGAGACCTTGTGCGAGTGGAGGCAACTATCATTGAGAAGACAGAATCTTGGCCTAGAATACACTTCAGATTCAAACAGAGAAAGCGTTACCGTAGAACAAGGAGTAAGTAAAGATCCACAACACTTTAGTAATGTGAGCAAACCATTTGCTTTTAATGTATTGTAACTAAAATTAGTGTTTTATCTCAGGTACTTAGAAGTACTTCTTCTGCAAAAATCAGTGTAGAGTTCAATTTTACTGCAAGAGTGTAAAATCCCTCTGGTGCCTACAGATAGGCCTTTATTCAGTATATTTCTGACACATGTTGTATTTGACAGTGTATATGAATACATGCACTTTGAAGCAGCAATAATGATTGATTAAAAAGTGCTTCTTATAAACCTTTCTACAATTTTGTGTTCTATTTACTGCCTAAAATTTTTTTTCTTCATGTGCAATCCCTCACTTTGTTTATGATCATCCATTTACTTTTGTACTGAATCTATTTCTCTTTCCTCATGAATTCCCTTGTTTGAAACACTTTTCTTCTTGTTACCTCTTATGTTCTCTTTGGTCCATGGTCCTAACAGTTATCCTAATTCCTTGTTAGGCTTTTAATATTTTTAGCTCCTTTTGTTTTAATCCCTTAAAAGTTTTCCAGCACTATCTTCAGGTTCATTTAAATGGAATCATCATGCTTTTTTTTCTTTTACAGTAAATGTGCAACCTCAGACTGTTCTGAGGATCAACACAATTGAGATTGCTCCAGCTCTGGCCTGACAGTGCAGAAAATCTCATACCATCCAGGTTGTCTTGGTCAAATCGTGAGGTTAAATGAAAGGACATCATTCTGTAAACCCAGGGATTCAGGCACAGGGACGGTATTCCTCTGGCCTCTCAATTATGTGTTGTCTAACATTTTGAGTTTATTTCCATGGCTGACTGTTGGTGCTTTTGAAGGCTTTATGTAAGAATTGTATTCTAGAACAGTTAAATCTAATGTCAAAAGGATGTACAACATGTGAAAATAAATCTTTTTATTTAAAATAATTTGAGATGTCCCTTTTAAATATTGTTAGGGAGCTGACCTATCATGGAGGGAGGAATGTGTCACTTGTCAACCCTTAGCACTGCGGTAAGGATGGGGATGGAGGCAAGGGGTAGAAAATCAAAAAGCCCAATGGCCTGTGTGAATAATACAATGCTGAAGAATAAAGTAATGCACTTGTTGATAGATCTGCAAACCTTGATACCATCACGATTTGCAGACGGGCATTGAGGTTGTTTCATTAGAGTTCACGGGTCTTTGCGGGGGTGTATACTATTCTTCAGCAAGAGGCCTGTCCATGCATACTTATTCCAGAACGTATCACTGGATGGTGATCAGGAGCTGGAACTCTCAATAATTTTTCAAATCTAGTGTCCAAGCAGTTGTTTGTTTTTAATTGTTCTGTTGAAAACTGATTAGCCAATGTTTTTATGGAAAGAAAAAGCATTGGTAAAATAACTGGAAAATCCAGTCTACCAGTAATGAAGGAAGTTGACTTGTTCAGTCACCGTAAAGCAATGGGCCTGCTGATTAGTTACTTCACATTTTAGTTTAAGATATACAAATCAAGGATATATTGTGTCATACATCTGTGTTCACCCCAAACTGTAAAGATTAGGGGATAATGGGGGTTGAGGGAGAAGGGAGTCATTAACATACTGTGTGGAAAAAAACTGAAAAGGGCAAATTCTAAACAAACTGGGTAAAGTGAGAGTCTCAATGGTGCATTTGTCTCTGTTCAGTTATGATGCAAGTTTCAAGGATTAAAACAGCAGTTTCAAGAGTGTTTTAATTAATGCCCTTTATTACTTTTCTACAGTTCTAAAATAAAATAATTTTAATATGATCAAACCCTCTAGACAAGTTAAAGTACAACAAACAAGAATCCATAGAAGACATTTTAATACTGCTCAATCTAGCAAGTTACTATGTTACAAATAAAAACATGCATTTATTTGGGCCTTTCACATCAGGATGCAGATTGTAAGATCCAAACAGTGAATGAAATTAATATGAACCAATTAATCTATATTTGGCAATGTCGATTAAGGAAGAAATGTTGGCTAGGACACAGAGAGCTCCCTGCTCCTCTTCAAATAGTGCTGTGGGATCTTTTAGATCCATCAGAACAGACCAGTACTGCATCAAGTTAATGCAGACTTATATACAAACCCTCTTTCCCGCACTGAAATAGGTGCTCCAATGTTGGAGTGGGGTTTGAACTCTCAACCTTCTAACTCACTTCAATGCTACAAACTGAGCTATGCTGATAAATAGGACCTACAGTCCGAAACGAACAGGAATAGGGTTCTTCTAGTTGTATTACAGCTATTAGTTGGAGTTGCTGAGGCACAAACCATATATTGTGCAGTGAATTTAGTTTTTTAAAAATCTGGAAGTAAAAAGCTCGAATCAGCAAAAAGCGACCATGAAGCTGTTGGATTGTCGTTAAAAACTCAACTGGTTCTTTCAGGACCCTAATGTCCTTTAGTAATGTAAATCTGCTATCCTTATCCATTCCAGTCTATTTGTCTCCAGTTCCACACCAACCTGAGACTCTTAGTCCTCTGAAGTGCCCAGCAAACCACTCAGTTGTATCAAACTGTTACATTGTACAACAAGCAACATTACTACAACAGTTCAAGAAGACAGCCCACTACCATATTCTCAGCACAACTAGATATGGTCAATAAATGTCGGCTTTCCCAGCGACACCAAGACTTTTTTTTTTAAATGGAGCTGTGTCTCAACAAGGGTCAATGGCTTCAGGGGAGAAAACTGAAGGAAAATACATAACAGTTCAGGTTTTTCAGTCAGCTAAATATTGATTAGAGTGCATTATTTATTGTGCAATTTCAATAGTGCCATGAAAGAATACAAAAAGACATTAACACTGATAAAAATTGAAAACATTTCCTTATGTTCTTATCGGGATGGTTCTAACACAAGGACTGTGTGTTAATATAGACATGGTACAATCTGTATTTGAAAAAAAAGTTTTTTTAAAAAAAAGCTTCCCAATAATTAAATGAAAATTTCTCCCACATAATACACTTGTGCCTAAATATCAAGAAGCACTTCAAAAATAATCACTGGTTATACAGTGCTTTGGGATGCCCCAGGATGTGATAAGGTGCTATATAAATGCAAGTTCTTTCTTACAAAGATCAACACTAGCACATTAACAGCCAAAACCAAAGCATCTGAAATTGTGCAAGATGAATGTTTGTCAACTAAATACATGTTAATGCAAATGGAGACTTTAGCCAACACAGGAGGACAGTTTATTCCTATTAAACACAGACACATTTCAAGTCTAAGGAGGAAAACATCACTTTCTGACAAGTGGCACATGCAAAACATTAAAAATAAAAACAGAAAATACTGGAAACAGGCAGCATCTGTGGAGACAGAAATAGAGATAACATTTCAGAGTTAACTTCTGATGAAAGTTCATTGAACCTGAAATATTAACTGTTTCTCTCTCCACCTGACTGTTTACAGCATTTTCTGTTTTTATTTCAGATTTCAAGCATTCACAGTACTTTTCTCATTTTACATGTAATGCATTTTGTTTTCTGATTGTTCATTTTTATCTCCGGTAAGGTAAAGAATATTAAATGATCATAGTGTTTGTGTGTAGGTAAATATACATGGGTTTGTGTGTGTGGCTTCCCAGCAAGTGGAAAATAATGCAGGATTAGCAATCGGTAGGTAACCCACAAACAATAATAGACATCAATTTATCAAAATATTCAGTCTGATGGAATTAAATATTTTCCTAAAATGGGACCAGTGTTTCAAACTTGGTTGCTTTCACTCAAATACCATTTGTTCACAAGTTTAATTGGACTAATACAGATGTCTTGAGGAAATGGAAGATTTAGAAAAAAGATATTAATCTGCTGCTCAAACTGTTCAGTTTCATTTTTATCCCCTATTTAAATTATCTTTGGCACAGCATATTTAAATAATAAAAATGGTCTAGGTTTCCTTGAGGTACATATGATGAAATACAAACCTAGTCCATAAATTTAATTTCAAAAATGTTTTAACAGCACCCCCCTTTACATGGCAAGGTACTTGACAAGTAAAGTTAGGGGCACATGTGGCAGAGTTTGCTATAAACTTCATTTTGTGCACTTTTCTGGAGTCCCAACAATGCTTAATATATACAGGCACTTTTAGTAGAATTCATTTCACATTTTGATCACTTTATGCAGCTTCAGTCACTGGAAATTGTTCTTAAAAGATATATTCCACTTGGCTGCATACTGGACCTTATTAACATACTAAGGATCTCATTAAGGTAGGCTGCCAGTACATTATTGTAATGTGAAATAACATTGAATACCATACACAAGTCAAGACTAACTTGAAATTTTAATGGAATCAGTGGATGTATTTCTGGAGCAGGTTATGTTTCAGCAAACCCAACTCTTGCCACAGGATTGCTTATCTGTCCTATACAACAGAAACTGGTTCATTCATGGACAAATGCTACTTCAAACATCCACTGGAGGAATAGGTGATGCATTTTGCCACAGTTTGTCAATTCTGTTACAAAAACAAGAAATGCTGGAAATACTCAGCAGGTCTGGCAGCATCTGTGGAGAGAGAAGCCGACCCAACGCTTCGGGTCAGTGACCCTTCTTCGGAACTCTGTTCAATTCTGTTGCTGTGTAGCAATATACAGTCATGTTGATTCTAAAGTCACACTACTTAAGACTGCAAGAATCTATCAGGGTTTTTATCACAGTGTGTATGTTGCACAAAGTAGAAATTGGTGTGACACTAGGAACGAGGCACACATCACCATGGCACATACCGACAACAAAAATATCTCTAGGTTCAAAGGCAAGAGTGGTTCTAAAGGCAAACATGGTAAAACATTAAGGGCAAGTTTATTCAAGCACCTGTTTTCTTGGTGACAATGGTGAGTGGTCCTTTGTTCACTTTCATTTGCAGCAGCCTTTTTTCTTATTACAGTCATCATCTAAATGCAAAGCATCTTCTTTCTGTTTGTCTTCCTGCTCGCTCAGCAATCTGCAAATAGTTTTGTTTTCATTTAAAGAAAACTTAAATCATCATTCCTTTGCATTTTTCAGTGTTTAATCAAAATAGTATTTTTAACAACCTTAGATTTACTAGGTACCTATGCAGCTTATTTTGGTAAAACACATTTTCACATTACATGCCAACAGGTTGGTTGGGACTTAGAAACCAGTACTTAAGCATTTGTCATGCAATCCCCATTACTTCCTGCACTATTTAAATAACAGTTCAATTCACTGCAGTTTAGATCACTATTCCAGTATCACTGTAGTTTAAATTGCACGGTCCAATATCACTGCAGGCAGTCTAAACCACTCCACTTCTTCCTCCTCATTTAAAAAAACACTCCTTAGTACCTATATACTTTGCTTTGGTCACCTGCCCTAATGTTTCCTTCTTTGGTTCAATGTCAGTTATCTGTCTAATTACACTCCTATGAGATAGCTTACTATGTTAAAGGTGCTTATAAATGCAAGTTGTTTGAATCTCACAGACTAGTACACTGCAGTTTGAATCACGTAATGTACTTGTAAGTACATTATTCTTTGTCTCATTTTCATCCAGTCATTTATTGCTCAATCCGTTAATCCAGATTTTCTTAAACAAGTAATTAACTTCATTAATTTAAATGTTCAGCCTCTGCACAAAACTAGAGCCATACAAGGTAGTCTGGGTCTATACTTGGAGACTTACTTTGCACAAATTACTGTCATCCTTCCCACACCATGCACTTGTGTGCAGGGCCTTCATCCCTATTCCTGATCCCCAGGTCTAAGAAATTTCCCAGAAACCAAGAATAAGCAGGTTGCCTCAACACTTGGATCTGCATTATCACTCTCTTGCACAGTATTGCTCCAAGCACAAACACAGTTATGCTGAGACACCTGAATTGAGCAATGCATTCCTCTCTTAGTCACTGTGCAATCAAAGTGTACATTAGCTTTATAAAACATGTGTAAACGTATATTTTTGAAAATTCAATAAAATATGACGAGTTTATCATTAAAAGGAGCACTCAGCAATTTTACTCCCAAGTGTCATATATACCTACATAAAACATTGAGATACTAAATTTATTTAGAATGATATAGGTGTAAAAGCTTCACTTTCATGAGTTATATCAATCTGAACCCTCAGTCCTTCCAATGCATTGCCACCTTGTAATGTCCACTTCAGCTACTGGCTATCCAAAGGCTTTTCAAATATCAGCCTTGGCTCAGAGGTAGCACTCTCACCTGAGTCAGAAGGTCACGTTCAAGTTCCACTCCAGAGACCTGAGCACATAATCTAGGCTATCACTCTAATAAATTACTGAGGGAATGCTGTACTGTTGGAGGTGCTGTCATTTCAGATGAGATGTTAAACTGAGGCCACATCTGCCCTCCCAGGTGGATGCAAAGGATGCCATGGTAAACTTAACGTTTGAACTGTTGTTGTAATATCTAGAGACTATGAAATGCTAGTTAATCTTTATTAATTCTTTCATTTCTGTACCAATGGCAAAGCTGATGGACACAGTGGAAAAACAGATTTTAGACAGTTTCATTGCTTTGAGCAAGCATGTTTTAAATGCAAAAAAGCCAAGGAAATAACTGACAATTTACCTTGCCACGTGCATCAGTGGTTCCATTATGTTATACCCTGATTTGGCACTGCATTCATAGAACACTGCATTGTACTCCTAGTTTCAAAGATAGTTTTATTAATCATTGTTTTATAGGTGTAACATGCTTTACAGATTGAACTCTGATCTCTGCTTACAAGAAGGGACAATTAGCTTCCTCACATACATTAATATGCGTGGGCTGAATGGCCTGTTTCTCTGCTGTACATTCAATGTGATTCATGTGAAAGATGGGATATATCAGAAAACATTTGGATCTAATAGACTTTTAAACTGTCAAGTGGTCCAAGGATATATTTTAAATCCAGTAATTTCCACAATTAAACTTATTTATACTGTAGTTTCACCAAGTCAAGTCATATCACATTAAAAACACCATTCAATGCTGTTAAAGAATGTCCAACACCACCTTCTCAGGGCAACTAGGGATTAGGAATAAATGCGGCCTTACCAGCATCACCACATCTGAGAACGAACAACAAAAAGTGACAGGATTAGACACACCAATATAGGTATAGGCCTTGTTGAATTCAAATATAGGTATCTACCATGAGAAGGAAAATGCCCCTCTTTGCTATCTTTGGAATGAGCAGATAGTTCTGGAACACTTCTAAATGGATTACTGCAATTCTTTGTCATCTATTTAACTCAACATGATTTGATGAGAACGTGAAAGGGATTTGTTCCTCATAGCTCTCATCATTAAGTCAGCATCTTTGTCACTGATGCTACATAGAATTTACAGCACTGAAACAGGCCATTCAGCCCAACCAGTCTATGCCAGTGATTATGCTTCATACAAGCATCCTCCCACCCTATTTATTTCATCTAACCCTATCAACATAACCTGTCCCTTTGTCCCTAGTGTACGTCTCTAGCTTCCCCTTAACGGTGTCGATGCTATTCAGCACAACCACTCTATGTGGTATCAAATTCCACATTCTAACCACTCTCTGGGTAAAGATGTTTCTCCTGAATTCCTAATTGAATCTATTAGTGACTTACTAAATACTGATTTCATTTTTTGACAATGTTACAAAGGCAGGGGTTTCTCCAATTGGAGTATGTCAATCATACCAAATTTATCCCCTCAGCAGAACCATCCACACATACATATTTCAGTCACTCCTGTTTTTTTTAAAAAAGATTTTATAAACACAGAAAAAGGTTATTCCATGCTTATCATGTTTGTGGCCTCATTGAATCTAGCCCAGTGGGACATTGACAACACCTGAGAAAGTTGCAAAATTCCACAGCTAGTTGTCATTTTACAACCTTAAAATAGTTAAACTAAGCAACACATAAAAAATGGATTAATGTGAAAGCTCACCAGTCAACCAGAGCCAATTCTGCCAATTATGCTATTCTTGGTACAGGTTTAAATGACCGTCCCACACTTCTTTAGTGCTCCATACAATTAATGCAGAATATATAGTCCAAATTATAGTCACAGTCTTGAAATCAAAGTTTTGCTTACCTCTGCTAACCTTTCACCTTCTGCTTTTGACACCTGTCCTGTTTCACAGTCTAGAGTATCTATCTTGTTTCCAAGTAGACAAATAACTGCCGTTTCGTCCATTCCTTCCTGTTTAAGCAGAATAGTAAGAAACTCTCTTTATTTTAGAAGGAAGCAACAAAATATGTTAATGTTCATTTCTGCTCCTGAAACCTAGATTTAAAATTGTCCAAAATCCGGATAAAACAAATCATAATAGTTGAGTGAAGTCTCATAGTACAACAATATAATGCTTGTTTCTCAGCCACTAGGATACAGTTTCAAGGTTTTCTATCAGTCAAATCCACATCCAGAGGATCATCATTTCAGGGTGGAATGGAGGGTGGAGGGAAGAAAAATTAAACAAATTGATGCTATTTGACATTTCTATTCCAAGTTATTTCCTCCTGCCCACCAATCCTCAGAGGGCTAGCTAGCCTGTTGGGTTAGTACCCTTTCCTTTTACCTCTGAGGCCTAGTTTTGAATCCAGTACATCGTAACTAAGATTGGGAAGCATCCATCCAATTCCTTTTCTTTGTCGATCCACAACAGAAACCTTTGACAAATTAACACAGATTGAAAATCTCATTCAGAAGGGCCACAAGGATGACAGTTTACAAAATTGAACTGCCAAGTTGTTCTGAGTTTGGAGCAGAGGCACATTACTGGTTCCTCTCCTCAGGCACTATCTGCCTCATTTTCAATTCTGCTGCCCATTAACCCCATCCTTAAAAAAATCCATCCTTAGCTGCTCTGTCCTTATTAACTTGCACCGCATTCCAAAGTCATTGAACATTTTGTTGCCTCCCAAATCCCTGCCATTCCTGCACCACAATTTCTTGTTTCAATCCCTCCAATTTGGTTTCTGTCTCTACCACAGCACTAACCAAAGTCACAAGCAAAGTTCTGTATGATTGTAATTGTGATGCATTATCTCTCCTCTTTGTAGTCTTTGGCACAGTCAACCACATAACCTCCTCCAGTGTCTTTCCTCCATTGGCTGGCTCCATGTGGTTGCTTTCGCTTGCTTACAATCTTACTTGTCTAACTGTTACTGTAACATCTTTATCAATGGCTTCTCTGCTTCTCTTCCCACCTCTGCACTGGTTACCTCAGAAGTTCCCTAGATCCATCCTTGACCCTCCTCTTTCTCATCTAAATGCTGCCCTTTGAGAACCTTATCTAAGGCACTTGGTCAGTTTCCGCATATATGTTGACAACTCTGCCTCTCCACTGTCACATCAAACACTCCCAGGACAGGTACAGCACGGGTCAGATACAGAGTAAATCTCCCTCTACACTGTCCCAATCGGTATGCTACATCCTTAGAACAATGTCCCGTACTGCGTAAGCTTTGCAGTTTCTACTCTAAAAGTCATGTGACCTTTCCCCGAGTTTGCCACATTCATTCTTGACATGTGGATTCTGTGCAGCCAGTTGCAATGCCACAGATTTCCTAAGGCTGGGAAGATTGATTTTTAACTGATTCCCTGGCAAGCTATCATTATCTATATCACTGAGCCTGCGTCACAAGGCTGAGTGAGACTGGTATTGGTGCACTGTGAAAGTGACCTGACTGGGATCCCCAGTTAATGCTAATTTAGGGGTATTGCAGAGATTAAATACAGAGTAAAGCTCCCTTTACATTGTCCCATCAAACACTCCCAGGTCTGGTAGAGCATGGGATTGGCTGCAGACTTTGGAGTACTTCCTGTGTGCAATCAGCGGAAGGAGCTGCACCCGTGCAGGCTGGTGGGAGTTGCAACTTGCAAATTACAAGTGTGGAATTGATTCTATCTATCTGAGGAAAAGAGGATTTGCATTATTTTGGAGAAGTGGGTGTGGAGCACCAGAAAACTCTTTGTTTGGACTGTTGGGGAAGCGAGAAGAGGCCGGAAGATCCAGGGTTGGGGCTTCTAGAATTTATAGGGAGCCCCTGTATTTGCTTTTGTGCTTTTTCTCCATTCTGCACAAAGGGAGCTCCCTCCCCACCCCAACTGCGTGGCTTGGGACAGCTGAGGTTGCCGGGGTGAAGAAAGTCTTTGTGGAATAGCAGGAAGAGGAAAGAACAGGATGGCCCTAGCCAATCCAGGTGAAGAAGCCTCCTCTGACTGGAAGACTGGACGTTGGACTCTGTAGTAAGATGCTCCAACCACCTACTTAAAAGAAACACCCTCGCAGCCTTTCTCTCCCTTTGACCACTCAGCCACCTATCTTCTTTTCCTTTACCTTTCCACCCCTATCCTCCCCTACTCCTACTCCCACACCATACTGTTTAAAGTATTTAAAAAACCCTGTCATTTCCTTTGTTTGTTAGGGGTGGGCCTGGCTCTTTGACCACATGGCAGTCCCTTCTTCACCGGTGGTGGGCCTGCTCGCTCATATGCTGCTGTGGCTGCTGCAGCTGCTCCTGTTTCCCCGTCACCATTTGAGCTGATAACATCAAAGCGTGGGGTCAAGAGCTGCATCCACCTTAACATGACGATTGAGGCACGCATAAAAGCAAAGGTCAAAGTTGTCGGCCCCTTGGCCATTGTTGCTGCCTCTAAAATGTATGGGAAGGCAGTATTTTTCCTGAAGACGGAGCGGGCAGTGTTCCTGGTCCTGAACAAGGGGCTCACCATGGGTGGGACCTTTCTGCCAGTGGACCCCGGAGGCCACTGCGCAGCGTGTCAACTTATCAAAAGTCCTGCTCTTTATTCCCAGCGAGCTCTTCCTCCCCCACCTGACCACCCGGGGGAGGTGAGGTCAGGGATCAGCCCAGTCCTGCTCGGTCTTCGAGAAAGCTGCCTCCGGCGTGTCTACTCCTTCTGCTGCCAGCACTTTATGCAGCTGGCTCAGGAGGAGGTCTTGGAAGGCCATTTCAATGTGGAGTTCCAGGGGGAGGCCTACTGTGTCATCTGGACCTCGACGGGGCATGTTCGTAAGAACTGCCCCAACCATCTGGGCTGCCAACTCGACCTCAGCGGCCCATGGTGGCGCCACTGCATCCCCCCCTACTCCCCCTACACCTGCATCAGATATGGCTCATGCTGTTCCAGAGGCTGTGGTTTTCATGGCCTCCAGCGGGGAGGGGAAGACCCATCCGGGTGGAAGGAAGGTGCAGCGCAAGTCAAAATACCCGAAGGTGTGCCCCCTGGATATGACAGAACGCCCTGAGCCTGAGCTCAGCGATAAGTCTGATCCCGGGGAGCCCACATGCCCTGTGGCTCAGTTCAGGCCCAAGGAACCTGGGCAGGGGGGTGTGGAGGTAGAAGCAGAGACCTTGACTGAGATGGAGGTCTCTGAGCCCCTCCCGGAATAAGAGGAGGAGGCGCTCCTCCTTTGAAGAGGACCCTGAATTACTGGGTCCATCTCCTGGCGCGGGTCCTCAGGCTCCCCCCGTCATCAGCACCATCAGGGCCTCGACCCTTTGGTGGAAACCCTCTATCACTTGGGACAGTGGGCGGAAAGAAGCCCCTGTAAATTTGGCAACTCCCGAGGATGGGGGCCTGCCCATGGTGGGGGAGCCTGTGGAACCACAGGGAGAAAACACTCACTCTGCCGCTGGGATGGGTGTCCTGGGCAAGGGCGAGAGCTGTGAGGGTCAACCCTCCCAACCACCTGTTACTGCCGCCGGGATGTACCCAGCCCAGAGGCCGATTTGCACAGTGTCCCATCTGTGGACTCTAGCGGGGGCGGGGGAGATGGCCTCCTTTCTCCACTTCCAGTTCTGGCTCCGGCTGGATTTCTGGGGTTGGGAACACTCATCCCTCCTGGGCTGCTCACTGGCCCGGGATGGAGGTGGAGGGTAGTCCTGAAGCACAGGTGCCCATAGGCTCAGGCTCCCAAGAAGAAGCCAGGGAAAACTCCTCCACCATCGATCCTGGGGGTGTGATCGAGATGGAGGTGGGACCAGCTGGCGCAGCCAGGACATCCACCCCACAGTGTGTAGTGGGGATGTCAGCCGCTGGCGGTGACTATCCGGAGGATGACGAGGACTCAATGTGGGGCACAGAGGACGATGTTGAGTCTATCACCAGTGAGGCAGTGGACTCCCTTGTGCCTCCTACCGAGTCTCCTCTCATCCCTATTGCAGAACTCTGTGACTTCCTTGTTGCCTGCAGGGGTTGCCGTAATAAAGTTCAGCTGGTCCTCGACTGGTGGTGGATTTTGGTGCTGATCATCCAGTCCTTGGTGCTGCCCTCAAGAAGGGGGGCATGGGTGTGGAAGTGAAACTGGTTGTGAGGCACCAGTTCAATGCATTCCTCTCTGTGTTGCTGGGGGAGTGGAAGGCAAGGTGTACTTCTGATCCCTCCTCACAGTAAGGTGTCGGTGACAGGGTCAAAGTACTTTTGACATGAAGATAACCATAGTCAGCATCAACATCAACAGCAGCAGGGGGTCTCTCCGCAGATTTCACAATCTCTCAGTCCTGAGGGAAGGGAGGTATGCAGCGAGCTTTCTGCAGGAAACCCACACCATTCCGGGAGACAAGGTCACCTGGCGCCTGGAGTGGCAGGGTGGGGTCCACACGAGTCATCTCACCCCTATTTCTAATGGGGTGGCCCCGACTTTACAGCTGGAGATCTTGGGAGTTAAGAAGCTTGTGCCGGGCCGCTTGTGCTCCACCTTGCCATTCACCCGGGTGGCATGCCGCTCCACTTTGTGAATGTGTATGTGCTCAGGCCTGGCGCATTGCAAGCATGCTTCTTTAAAGACGTGTCTGCTCTATTGAGCTCTATCAATGTTGGCAAATACATCATTCTCGGCGGGGATTTTAACTGTACCCTCAAGGTGAGGGATCGCTCCGGTCCCCAGCATGGCCAAACGTCGGTGTAGAAGTTGAGGGAACTGATCAGCTCCCTCGACTTGGTGGATGTCTGGCAGAATCTCCATCCCGATTCCAGCATCTACACATGGAAGTCTGGACGAGGACGGTCCTGAATCGACTGCCTCTACATTTCGCAGGTGTACGCCTCCTGCTTCTCGGTGGCCTCCATGTAGCTGGTGACGTGCTTGGACAACCACCTGCTGTGGCCAGAGGTCACTCCACTCCACAAGCGGGCAGTGTCCGTGTACTGGCACTTTAACAACCAGCTGCTGGAGGATGTGCGATTCCAGGACTTGTTTCATCAATTCTGGGCCAACTGGAGAAGGAAGCGGTGGGGGGTAGAATCCCCTCCTTGAGGCTATGGTGGGATGTGGGCAAGACTCACATCTGTGTCTCCTGTCAGGAGTACAGAAAGGGGTTGATCAAGAGGCGGGAGGCCAAAATCGGGCCCCTGGAGTGGGAAGTGCTCGACTTGGAGTCCTGTCTTGGTCAGGCCGTCGTGAACCCAGCCCTGTGACAGGCATACAAAGAGAAGAGGGACGTGCTGAGGGACCTGCAGCTCGTAGGGTCCAGAACTGCGTACGTGAGGCCGCGGATCCAGATCCTGGAAGATTTGGACAGCACCTCACCCTTCTACTCGCTGGGAAAATGGCGAGGGGTCCGTAAGCAGCTCATCGAGCTGCTGGCCGACGACGGATCTTCCATCACATATCTGGAGGGAATGGGCCTCTTGGCCTGTACCTATTACAGCACGTTGTTCTCTCCGAATCCGTCCAGCGAGGACACGTATAGGGTTTTGTTGGAGGACCTGCCGAAGGTTAGCCCAGAGGGCGCCGAAGGACTGGGAGCACCGCTTACATTGGCGGAGCTGACCATCGCTGTCCACCAGCTCTTGAGAGGCAAATCCACAGGGATGGACGGGCTGACTGTGGAGTTCTTCAGGACATTCTGGGACATCCTGAGGGGCTATTACACATGGGTCCTAGGGTAAAGCCTGGAAACCGGGGAGTTGTCCCTCTCATGGCACACGGTGGTCATTGTCCTGCTGCAAAAGCAGGGTGATCTCCGCTTGCTTAGAAACTGGTATCTGGTCTCCCTCCTCAGCACGGATTATAAGATCTTTGCCTGATCTCTGTCTACCCGCCTGGGCTCTATGCTGACCCACATGATCCACCCTGACCAGTCCTAGACAGTCCAGGGCCTGATCCATTTTTCCCAGAGGACTGATCTGTCAGTTGCCTTTCTCTCCTCAATCAGGAGAAGGCGTACGACAGGTTGGATCACAAATATCTTTTCGGGACTCAGCACGCTTTCAGACTTAGGCCGCATTTTGTGGCGCAGGTCCGACATTTGTACGCCGCCGCAGAGTGGTTAAAGTTAACGGGTCCTCTTCACTTCGAGAAAGGAGTACATCAGGGATGTCCCATGTCCGGCCAAATATACACCATCAGTGAGAAGCCATTCCTGTGTCTGCTTCACAGGAGGTTGGCAGGTTTGGCTCTGGGAGAAATGTTCTGGACTCCTGGTGGGTCAGTGGCAGACAGGCTCCCTGCCGGAGGAGATAACGCCTTTTGCGTGGAGCACCAGGCACCTCCTTTATCTGGGAGTCCACCTGAGCCCTGTTAAGGAAGCCTGGCAGGCGAACGTCACCACTTGGCTAGGGCGCTGGACAAGACTGCTCCGAGTGCTTTTCTACAGGGGCCAAGCGCTGGCCATAAACCAGCTGGTGACCTCGATGCTGCGGTACCGGTTGGTCACTTTGGTCCCACCCCCTGCATGTGCCACCAAGATCCAGAAGAAGCTCGTTGATTTCTTCTGGAGCAAGAGGAAACACTGGGTCTCTGCCGCAGTCCTGAGTCGATCCCAATTGAGGAGGGCAGTCAGTCCTTGGTGCGTGTCCATACCCAGGCTGCGACTCTCCACCTTCGGACCCTGCAGAGATACCTGTACATCGAGCATCCTCCCAGATGGTAAGCACTGGTGACGTACTTTTTCTGCCGGGGCACTGCCTTCACGACAACAAGCAGCTCCGGGCGGCAAACGCTAGCCGCACCTCATTGAGGGAGTTGCCTGTCTTTTACTGGGATCTATTCAGAGTCTGGAACATGATCACCTCCAGTCAGGGTGCTCTCCCACTGGCGGAGAAGGTGGCCCTGGCTGTCCAGCTGCCGACTCTGGGGACGGACCAACAGGTGGAGGAGAAGCCGAATCTTCTGGGAAGCCCCTCACTGTGGGTGTCGAGGGGACACGGGAGTGTGGAGCACTCCCAGCCAAGCTGACCCCCACTTGGCCGGAACTGTTCATCGGACCCAAGCCCCGAATCCCTCCTCGGGAGCCGGTCCCGCATAGCCTGAGCCACATCTCGGAAATGACGACTGTGCCGTTTCACAACGGGCGGAGGTGTTTCCTCTACGGGCTGCTCCTGCACACTCTCCACTTCCTCACCCTTGTCTGCCACCCGGACGCACCGTGGCACACCGTGTTGCTCTCTGGTGGTGAGGGGAAACTCCACTGGAGGTCTCTCTACATGGGAGTCCTGCCCCTTTACATCGGGACCTGGGTTGGAAAGTGCTGCACAGGGCAGTCCCGTGCAATAGGCTTTTAAGTAGGTTCATGGACTCCCAGGCTGCCAATAATTTCTGCGGCCTGGACGAGTCCGTGTTCCATGTTTATATGAAAAGGGTTAGGAGGAGGCTCTTGTACCGTAAAAACATGGAAATGTTGGGCTGAATGGCAGTTTCTGTGCTTTAAATACTATGGGAAGAAATTTGTTCTGCCCTCTGCCCTTACAGGCAGGCGGCAAACAAAATTGCAAGGGGCACCTTTCCTGACATGCCCAGGCCCCCTGCTATTTTGTTTGGGGCAGGGAAGGCCGAGGATGGCCTTCCCACCCCAGGCCAATTGAGGCCCTTAAGTGGTCAATTGATGGCCACTTAAGGGCCTCTTTGCACTTCCACCTCAATTTTGCAGAAGGCAGAGGGGCTCGCCACTGAAGGGAGATACTGCCAGGTAAAGCCTGGCGGTCTACTAGCAAGGTCGGAGGAGTCTTGCCTTTGGGGCAAGCCAGGATCTCTGGAGGACCTCCCTGGCAGCGATTAGGGGGCCCCCCACCCCGGCTTATATCTGCTGGAGTTTAAAAGAGTAAGAGGCGACTTGATTGAAACATATAAGATCCTGGGGGGTCTTGGCAGGATGGATGTGGAAAGGATGTTTCCCCTAGTGGGAGAATCTAGAACTATGGGTCACTATTTAAAAATAAGGGGTCACCCATTTAAGACAGAGGTGAGGAGAAATTTTTCTCTCAGAGGGTCGTGAGTCTTTAGAACTCTCTTCCTCAAAAGGCAGTGGAAGCAGAGTCTTTGAATATTCTTAAGGCAGCGGTGGATAGATCCATGCTAGGCAAGGGGGTGAAAGGTTATTGGGAGTAGGTGGGAATGTGGAGTTGAGGTTACAATCAGATCAACCATGATCTTGTTGCATGGCAGAGCAGGCTCAAGGGGCCAAATGGTCGACTCCTGCTCCTAATTCATATGTTCGTATGTTCTGTGTTAGAAGAGCAATAACTGCACATTCACAAATTCTTCACTCTCCTACCTGGACACTCGTCATCCAGTTCCTGACAGCAGTGAACGAGGCCTCGGACGTAACATCATACATCACCAGCACGCCATCAGCTTTGCGGAAATACTGCTTGGTTATGCTGCGAAACCTTGAAAGAAAACATCACAATGTAACAGCTCAACCAAAATCGGCCTCAGTTTCTTAAAAAAAATGTCAGGAGACCGCCTGCCTTGTCACCCAGATGAATTTAACTGTTTTCTAAGATTGACACTTATTTTCTTGTTAACTAACTATAAATGGTTTCTCTGATAGCACCATATTTTTTCATCATGTAAACATCACCACATTAAATACATTAATAAATACATTAAAAAAGTTAAAAACAAACAAACCGAGCACATAAAGTGTTATATATTAAAATTTACTGATACCAAGGAGTAATTTCAGGTTTGTAGTCTAGCCTTGACATTTTATACCGGGTAAACCCTAGTGAGACTACTGCCTTGCCTCTAAAGCACTGTTCTATATTTATATCAGGAACAGCAACAATTTATATTTTAGCGCCTTTAATGTAATAAAACGTCCCAAGGTGCATCACAGGAGTATTGTAAAACAAGGTATGACACTGAGCCACAAAAGGAGATATGAGGTCAAAGAGGTAGAGTTTAAGGAGTGTCTTTAAGGAGGAAAGCAAGATGGAGAGGTGTAGAGAGGATATTCCAGAGCTTGGGACCTAGGCAACTGAAGGTGGAACAATTAAAATAAGTGATGCAGAAGAGGTCAGAATTAGAGGAGCACAGATATTTTGGAGGGTTGTGAGAGATTGGAGATAGTAAATAAGGTGGATGTGGGCAGATGGAATAAACTAACACTTGTGTTTATGACATATGGGGTTATCTTTTTCAGCCAAATATTTCAACACATCAGCTATCAATTTAAGATTTGCAACTGTATTTTAGAAAAGCTTAAGACACATTGTAATTACTTATATGCTCTGCGGTAAAGTTTTAACCATACACATTGTTCATTTACATGGTACAGTATGTAAGGCAGATCTTGAGGACCATCTGTAGAGATACAACATGAGTAAAGTTCAAGTTTTCTTTCTCCGGTGGCTCAGACATGTATATTGGTCGATTCCCCATTTTCTCATATGAAGCTAACATTATCTCTATTTCTCCTCCTACCCACATTCCCCATGTTTAATTCTACAATCCCAAATATTCTTTAACATTGGCCATTCTGCATATTCAGTATAGGTCGGTCAATCCCTTCACTGTTGCTGGAACAAAATCCTGAAATTCCCTACCTAACAGTTTTATGGACTGCAAGAACTCAGGAAGGCAGCCCACAACCATCACCTTCTCAAGAGTAACTAGGTATGGGCAATAAATGCTGGCCTTGCTAGCGATGCCCATAACCAGAAATGACTTTTTAAAAAATCCCTGACCATACACAATTGATGAGGAATTTGGGTTTTTTGATCGGCTATATGGGTACCAGTTTGTAGAGGTAGGAACACAGCCACTGACACAAATTAAGAACAATGAAATAGTTTCCTTTTTTTTTTAAAGGAGAAGAAAACAGTTAATGGAGACAAGTGCCAGGAATTTCCTCAGGCCTTCTTCCCCTCCAACATAGTAACTTTGGTGGAAGTTTGTCAGAGACTCTTTTCATGTGCATAAGTGGGGTTTGAGGCAGAGTAGGAGACGACCCAAAGCCATTTCTGGTGATGATTATAACTGCTGGGAATTCTCTCACCATGTGTGTCATTCACAACAATCGCCAAGACTGCAGCCAAACTGTATACTATAGAAATTAATATATTAAAAGAATCTCAGTCATAGTGTAGATGGATTTGGAGAGATAGTTTTTGCACACTGATATCCATTGGAACATATTTATCCCTCATAACATACGTCCCCAATGATTCAGGGGAATCTCTGATCCTCCCTTTAACAATAGGGATCTTCTCTCACAACTCCCAAAAATACAGCCAGGTGGTCATCCAACATGCATGGATATAAATCAGTTTTAAAATCAGCCAAGTTCAATCCTAAAGCTGGTTATGCTCAAGTATGTTCCCTACAAATGAAATGTTAGCCAGGGACGAGGATATTGGGTCAGTTACCTTTCCTGCCCTGCAGTATCCCACAGCTGTAGTGCCACACGGGTTTTGTCTACTTCCAAACTCTTCACTTGGAAATCAATGCCTGGCAATAGAGGAAAAAAAATTGAAAAGAATGGCACAGAAGAAACAGTTTATAACACATCATTGATTTAAAAAAAAGACTTGCATTTATATAGTGCCTTGCATGACCACCAGACATCTCAAAGCATTTTACAACCAATGAAGTACTTTTGAAGCGTAGTCACTGCTGTAATGTAAGAAATGCAGCAGCCAATTTGCACACAGCAAACTCCCAAAAACAGCAGTGTGAAAATGACTAGATGATCTGTTTTTGTGATGTTGATTGAGGATAAATATTGGTCAGGACACTGGGGATAACTCCCCTGCTCTTCTTTGAAATACTGCCATGGGATCTTTTACATTCATCAAGCAAGCAGATGGGATCTCGGTTTAACGTCTCATCCAAAAGACAGCACCTCCGACAGTGCAGTGTTCCCTCAGTACTGTACTGGAGTGTCAGCCTTGATTTAGAGAGAAGTGATGTTGTCTGGTCACTTCAACACATTCAAACTTTATTCCTCAGACAGACGCAAAAGGACAGGGGATAATATTACA
Organism: Heterodontus francisci; assembly: GCF_036365525.1. Lineage (NCBI taxonomy): Eukaryota > Metazoa > Chordata > Chondrichthyes > Heterodontiformes > Heterodontidae > Heterodontus > Heterodontus francisci. Next base: position 37,657,065 of record NC_090384.1, read on the forward strand.
AAGGTGGAGGCATTGCCAAGTCGACATTCTTGTGTGCTATTTTTAGTGTACTGGTTAAAGCACCCATGTTGAATTTCTGTGTGTGTTATTTTGATGGACCCATTCATTAAAATGGCAAGCTTCAATATGATGTCCAAATAACAAACATATATGACACCTTTCACATCTTTCTGATGCCCCAAAACATTTTCCATTCATTTACTTTTTAAGTATAGTGACTGTTTTGAGGCCAACTGCAGTTGGCAATTTACCCATATGCAAGGCCCCACAAACAGCAATGAGAAAAATTATGAGATAATTCACTTTGGGGGTGAAGGATAAATATAGCAAGGACACTGGGAGAACTTCCCATCCCTTTAAAAACATGTCATGGTATCTTTTACATCAATCTGAACAAGCAGATGCAGTTTCGGCTTAATGTCTTACCTTTGAACATGCCCTCAGTACTACACTGAATGTTAGCCTGGATTGAGTACTCAAGTCATTAAGTTTAACTATTGAATCCACAACCTTCTGAGTCAGAAAACAGAGAACAACCATGCAGTCAATTGACAATGTGCTAACAAAAAAAATCCTCACTACGACCAATTTACATGAAACATAACCGAGTTCATGTTAAAGATCAGAAAGGCAGTTCTGGTGTGCTGATGCAGTAATGCATTGTACCACAAAGTGGCAGGACCCAGACTGAGCCCTTCAATTAGTCCAAATCAGTTCCTAATGTAACCTAAAGAAATGAACTTGCCAACCAAGGAAGGGGGGCATAATGGGGGGGGGGGGGGGGGGAGGGGGGAAGGGATAATCTATCTAACCCTCTCAAACACAGCATCAGGGGGTGTTAATAGGCATTTTGTAACCTATGTCACTGTGGACGGTTTTATTCTGCAAGGGTTGCATGTGTCTGCCCCTCAACCACAGGCCTGCAGCTGCAGATGCAATAAAGACAGCATAAGCTCACCTTCAATGATCCCAGTGACAGATCAGCTTGTGCTGTAAAACTTAATCAGTTTTTTTCCATCTCATAAGCAGCCACCCATAGTAAGCCTTCCTGTTTTTACATGCACCCAGCATTGAGAGAATTCAGGGTCACCCAATAGGCTATTCTTCTGGTTACCTCATCAAGATAAGATGCTTCCAGATTGGTTGGGCCCACTGGCTCCTGGCTGAATCCCAGAGTAGCAGCGCAGTCCGAAAGAGCTCATAGAGGCAGGGATCTGGATCCAGCCTGCACTGGATAGGGCTGCCATCTCTGCTTGGACGTACTCCTGGAGGTATCATCACATGACCTTCTGTCTCCAATGTCTGTCCCACACACTCCTACCATTGCTCGCCCAACATGTCCTTATGCACAACATTCCCAAAGCAACCAGCAAGCAAATAGATGCTTGATTACCCAATTGGATAATTCTTGACTGTCAGTCAAGCAGCCTTTTTCTCATATCCAATATTTTAATAACTAGTAAACAAAAGTGTTCAAAGAAAATTCTGTGAAAAAAATTACATAGAATTACAAAGGACATACAGAGGCCGAATCAGTCCATGGCAATGTTTATGCTGTACTCAAGCCTATTCCCATTTTAACTCATCTAAATCTATCATAGTAACCCTTTATTCCATTCTCCCTCATCTGCTTTTCTAGCTTTCCTTTAAATGCGTCTATATTATTCGCTTCAACCACTCCCTGTGGTAGCAAGTTCCACATTCTTACCACACTTTGCATAAAGAGGTTTCTTCTGAATTCCCTATTGGATTTCTTGGTGATTATCTCATATTGACAATCTAGTTATGCTCTTCCCCACAAGTGGAAACATTCTCTCTGTATCCACTCTATCAAAACCTTTCATAATTTTAAATACCTCTATCAGGTCACCCCTTAGCCTTCATTATTCAACAGAAAAGAGACCCAGCCTCTTCATCCTTTCCTGATATGTATATCTATATATTTTGGTATCATCCTTGTAAATCTTGTCTGCACACTCGCCAGCGCCTCTATATCCTTTTTATAATATGGTGACCAGTACTGCACTCAGTTCTGCAAGTGTAGTCTAACCAAGGTTCAATACAAGTTTAACATAACTTCCCTAATTTTCAATTCTATCTCTCTAGAAATAAAGCCTAGTGCTTGGTTTTCTTTTTTTATGGTCTTTCTAACCTGTGGTGCATCTTTTAGTGATTGGTGTATTTATACTTCAAGATCCCTTTCTTTCTCTACCCCACCTAGATTCACACCTTCCAAGTAATTCTTCCTACCAAAATGTACTACCTCATATTTATCTTAAACTTCATTTGCCAATTATTTGCAAGTGTCCTCCTGTAATTTGTTGCAGGCCTCCTCAGTATTGACTATCCCCATCCCCACCACTCCACCCCGCCATACCCCCCTCCCCCCAAAATTTGGTGTCATTTGCAAATTTAGAAATTATGTTTTTGATTCCAAAGTCCAAATCGTTAATGTAAATTATTTTAATGCTCCTTTGATTTTTGATTTTTGGTTGCTCTCAGCAATGCCCTGTAGACTATTTACAATCTATATTAATGACTTGGATGCAGGGATAGAAGGTACTATAGCCAAATTTGCAGATTACACTAAAATAGGTGGGACAGTAAGTTGCAATAAAGAAATAAGAAATCTACAAATGGATACGGATAGATTAGATAAATGGGCCAGAATCTGGCAGATGGATTTTAACGTGGATAAGTGTGAGGTTATCCATTTTGGTCGGAATAGAAAGACAAATTATTATCTAAATGGAGAGAAACCTCACAGTGCTTCGGTGCAGAGGGATCTGGGTGTCCCCGTGCATGAATCGCAGAAAACTAGTACTGCTGGTACAGTAGATGATAAGGAAGGCAAATGGAAATTTGGCATTTATTGCTAAAGGAATAGAGTATAAAAGTAGGGAAGTGTTGCTGCAACTGTACAAGGCATTAGTGAGACCACACCTGGAGTATTGCGCACAGTTTTGGTCCCCTTACTTGAGAAAGGATGTAGTTGCATTGGGGGCAGTTCAGAGGAGGTTCACTAGCTTGATTCCAGAGATGAGGGGTTTGTCTTATGAAGAGAGATTGAGCAGTTTAGGCCTTTACTCTCTGGAGTTTAGAAGAATGAGAGGAGATCTAATTGAGGTATATAAGATGATTAAGGGATTGACAAAGTAGATGTAGAGAGGATGTTTCCTTTTGTGGGGCAATCTAGAACAAGGGGTCATAGTTTTAGGATAAGGAGTAGCAGATTTAAAACAGAGATGAGGAGAAATTACTTCTCTCAAAGGGTCGTGAATCTGTGGAATTCACTACCCCAGAGTGCGGTGAATGCTGGGACACTGGGTAAATTTAAGGAGGAGATAGACAGATTTTTAATTAGAAATGGGTTGAAGGGTTATGGAGAATGGGCAGGAAAGTGGAGTTGAGGCCGAGATGAGATCAGCCATGATTGTATTGAATGGCGGGGCAGGCTTGAGGGGCTGAATTGCCTACTCCTGCTCCTAGTTCTTATGTTCTTATTAGCCTTTAATTCGTGAAGACTGAAGGACATGCCGGGAGGATTGGCAAACCGAACTTGGGGGACAGAGGGGGGTTGGTGGGCACAGGGAGTCAAAATGAAAAGGTCATAATCCAGTTTTCTATATGACCCACTGTATATGTCTATGTCTAGGTGGAAATTTGTAAAGGGATGCAGGGTGTTTCATGCTGTTACCCATTTATCCCTTCTCAGGGGAACGTTATTTTCTGGAGTGCAACTTGGGGTCTGGATCTGAGACTAGAATAAGAAATCTCAGATGGTGTTTGTCTGTTATGGATTGGGAGAAACAGATACAATGTTAGCTTTTTCTTTCTATTAAAACATTTTCAAAATTAATTGTATCATTTTAATTACTGGGAACAATAGGATGGGTTGTTCCTGACACCGGGCTGCTGTTATTGTGCATGTGAGAGTTCCCAAGAATGATTAGATCCTTAAATACAATCACATTGAAGTATTTTGGTTCCTAGAGGGTGTTTAAGGATGACAGACCCACTCTTCCTTTACTGAGGCAGTTGCTGATCACAAGCATAGTTCAGTTTTAAATCAAGAATGGTTCTTTGTTAATTATGGCCTGTCTCCACACCTCACCAAACAAACAAGTTACAGCTCTTCAAAAAAATTAACTGTTAGAATCACTGAGATAATCACTGAGATATTGCTAAATGTTATTTAAATTAAAGAATTGTTAATGCAGAACAATAATTCACACATCCCCTCTAAAAGTAGTAAATCCACAATCCGCCAATGCGAGGAGTGGGTTCGTGGGTGCACAAAATTTAACCCTACCTCCTGGTGCTCGTTCCACAAGATAGCTTGCATTTCACAACCTGAGGATGTCGCAAAGTGCTTTACAGCCAAAGTATTTTTGAAGTGTAGTCACTGTCGAAATGTAGGAAATAGGTGCACAGCAAGGTCCCACAAATAGCAATGAAAAGTTTGACCAGATAATTGGTTATAATGATGTTGATTGAGGAATAAATCACACTGGGAAAAACACCCCTACTCTACTTTGAAATAGTGTCATAGGATCTTTTACGTCCACCTGAGAAGGCAGGCGGGATATCAATTTAAGGTCTTATCCAAAAGAAAGTACCTCTGATGATGCAGCACTCCCTCAGTACTGCACTTTAGCCTAGGTTTTGTGCCCAAGTTTGGGGAGCGGGACTTGAACCTAACTACAGTCTGATTCAAAGGTAAGTCTGCTACCACTGAGCCACAGCTGACACTCCATTTAATTTATGTACCTGTCATGGGTAATCTTGCATTTTAAAAATGCTAAAATGAAGCTCACTAGTGTCTCAGTAGGTGATACTTCCCAGTATTGTACGAGACACACAGACCAAAAATCTTGCGAGCCAGTACTGAGTCAGCTAATCTTTTGTTCATGGTGATGTCAGGAAATGATTGCTGCAGCTATAGAGAAAACAAAATGGGCAGTCAGCTAGGCCCTAAAATACCATCAGATACTAGTGTACAAATGCTGAACACAGTCATCAAAAATTTCTCTTTGCCATAATTTGGAATACATACGAACATATTGTCAAGAAAATGCTATATGCCAAATGAGAAATATTAATTTATTGGTTGGAAACATTAGACTTTTAATGGAGAAAATCCTACAATTAACTTTAAAAAAAAATTGGCAGCCAAGATGGCCACCGAAATTTGCATCTGAAACATCTTTGCACATTCCAAGGCCCAACCGGAACCAGAAATCTGAGAAGCCCTGGACCCAGAACAATGACTTGCTCCAAGTAGTTGAATTACCTAGGACTGTTTCATTAGCATGACCGTCAAAGCAATCCTGACACATTGACTTTGAAAGAGCAAACCCCTCCGAGTGAAAATATTGGCATCCTGGGCCTGTGAAGCCAATTCTACACCTTGTATCAATTTAGGAGGTTCTGGAGAATACCCTGAAGCAGTCATGTCAAGCAGTCAAGAGATCTATGCATCTCTGAAAAAACTGGGAGTTTTGTTACACAGACAAAAGACAAGCAGTAATTGAGTTTGCAGCAGCAGAGAAGGCTGTGTGCCTCCCATTCTCTCTCTCCAGAAAACATCTAGTTTGAAAACCATCTGCAACTGTGAACCCTCCAAGCCTTCAGACTGCTGCAGCCAGAGACCAGGGGAAGAGAGCCACCTATAATTCTGCCTTCAAGAAAACCCTGATCAAAGTGGGCCAATCACAAAATGCACTTTGACCAGCCAAGAATACAACTCCATCCGGAAGACCATCGAACCATCCAACCTCAGACTGTGTATTTAACTTTTGTTTATTCTGGACTTTAATCCAACCAAGAAAACTACTTTCCACTTTGTAATCTATTTGTGTGCGTGTGATCCTCACGTGAATGAGTGCATGAATGTGTCGCATTTTTTTTATTACTTTAGATCGGGCTTAGTTTGTTGAGTATAATAAACTTACCTCTTTCTTATTTAGGAACATAGGTGCAGGAGTAGGCCATTCAGCCCATCAAACCTGCTCTGCCATTCAATACGATCATGGCTGATCATCCATTTCAATGCCTTTTTCCACACTATCCCCATATCCCTTTATGTCATTGGTATTTAGAAATCTGTCAATCTCTACTTTAAACATACTCAATGACAGAGCTTCCACAGCCCTCTGGGGTAGAGAATTCAAAAGATTCACAACCCTTTGAGTAAAGAAAATTCTCCTCACCTCTGTCCTAAGTGGCTTCCCCCTTATTTTGAAATTGTGCCCCCTGGTTCTAGAGTCCCCAACCAGGGGAAACATCTTAGCTGCATCTAACCTGTCTATCCTTTTAAATATTTTGTAGGTTTCAATGAGATCACCTCTCATTCTTTGAAACTCTAGAGGATACGTGCCCAGTTTCACCAATCTCTCTTCATAAGACAGTCCTGCTATCTCAGGAACAAGTCTGGTGAACCTTCATTGCATTCCCTCTACGGCAATAATATCCTTTCTAAAGTAAGGGGACCAAAACTGCACACAGTACTCCAGGTGCAGTCTAACCACGGTTCTCTACAAGATTTGGCTACTCATTTTCTTAAATCCTCTTGCGATGAAGGCTAACCTATCTTTAGCCTTCTTAATTGCCTGCTGCACCTGCATGTTAGCTTTCAGTGACTTATTGATGAGGACACCCAGGTACCTTTGTACATCTACACTTTCTAATCTCTTACCATTTAAGAAATACTCTGCACCTCTGTTCTTCCTACCAAAATGGATAACCTCTCATTTTTCCACATTATATTCCATCTGCCACGTTCTTGCCCACTCACTAAGCCTGTCCAAATTCCCTGGAAGACGTTTTGCATATTCCTCAAAACACACATTCCCACCTAGTTTTGTGTTATCCGCGAACTTGGAAATATTACATTTGGTCCCCACATCCAAATCATTGATATATATTGTGAACAGCTGGGGCCTAAGTACTGATCCTTGCAGTACCCCATTAGTCACAGCCTGCCAATGTGAGAATGGCCCATTCATTCCTACTCTCTGTTTTCTGCCTGTTAAACAATCCTTAATCCATGCCAGTATATTACCTCCTATCCCATGTGCTTTAATATTGCTAACAAACCTCCTGTGGGGGACTTTATCAAAAGCATTCTGACAATTCAAGTACATTACGTCCGCTGACTCCCCTTCATCAATTCTGTTAGTAATGTCCTCAAAAAACTCCAACAGGTTCGTCAAACATGATTTCCCATTCATAAATCTATGTTGGCTATGCCCAATCAGATCATTATTGCCCAAGTGTCCATTTATCACATCCTTTAGAATAGATTCTAACATTTTCCCTACTGCTGATGTCAGGCTAATAGGTCTGTAGTTCCGTTTTCTCTCTCCCTCCCTTCTTTAACACAAGAAAACCTGTCCAATTGGTTCTTTCACGATCACATTAAAGGTAAAAGGTAAAACACTCATTGAGATGGTAAGCACAACCACTGTTTAAAAGGAATAATCCCTGTTGTGGTCAAATAAGAGGAAGGGCAAGCGAGGTGACTGTGACCCCCTCTTCACCTTGGCGACAACAATATGAACATATGAGTTATGAGCAGGAGTAGGTCACTCAGCTCCTTGAGCCTGCTCCAGCATTCCATAAGATCATGGCTCACCTGATTGTAACCTCGACTCCACTTTCCCGCCTACCCCCGAAAAACTTTCACCCCCTTGCTTAGCAAGGATCTATCTACCTCTGTCTTAAAGATATTTAAAGACTTTGCTTCCACTACCTTTTGAGGAAGAGAGTTCAAAATACTCACAACCCTCAGAGAAAAAATTTCTCCTCATCGCTGTCTGAAATTTTAAAACATAGAGTCATATAGAGATACAGCACTGAAACAGGCCCTTCGGCCCACCGAGTCTGTGCCGACCATCAACCACCCATTTATACTAATCCTACATTAATCCCATATTCCCTACCACATCCCCACAATTCTCCTACCAGCCACCTACACTAGGGGAAATTGATCCCTAATTCTAGATTCTCCCACAAGAGGAATCAGTCTTTCCACATTCACACTGTCAAGACCCCTCAGGATCTTCTACGTTTCAATTGTTACGACCGAGGTGGGAGGAGTGCACTGTCTTTTCTAGTTCCACTTCTCCACAGGTCACAACATACATTTAAATGTTTACCCAGTTACCAATGTGTTCAATCATATACTCTACTCTTTATCCCAGAATAAAATACACCAACCAGGTTTCTTTCATAAACAACAAAATTATCAGATTATAAAACAAGACTTAACCAGTAACGAAGCAAAGCATTAACACACAGATTGAAATATGAAAGTTCCCTTTTTACCTTAGCCCCTCCCAGACACACACACACCGGTTAACTGAAAAATAAAGGGATTTTCTCTTTAGAGTTCTAGAACAAAAAAAGAAAAAAAATACCTTGGCCAAATACTTGCTAATTCTTGAAGAAAAAAAAGATATGTGGAAATATGTCAGTTGTCCCTTTATTCTAGCATCCCAGATACGCGTAGACGGCTGTCACTAGGATCTTTCCAGAACAGTTCTTTTCAGGCGACTTTGAAGATCAGTTTGGCAGGTTTTCCAGGAGAATTGCGGCAACAGGGGTTTCTGGCAGGCTTTTCAGGAGGAATATAGCATCAATTTCTCTATTTCTTACACGCGCTTCTAAGAGCTTCTCAAAGCGATGGAAAAGCTGAGCTGGGGTTTTGTCCACGGCAGGTTGATTTTTTAAACTCCTTTCAAAATACTGTCCACATCCCAACTGACAGTCCAAAACAGAACCAAAAAAAATCTCAAGAGTTCCTCAGGGTAGTGTCCTAGGCCCAACCATCTTCAGCTGCTTCATCAATGACCTTCCTTCAATCATAACGTCAGAAGTGGGGATGTTCGCTGATGAATGCACAATGTTCAGCACCATTTGCAACCCCTCAGATACTGATGCAGTCCGTGTAGAAATGCAGCAAGACCTGGACAATATCCAGGCTTGGGCTGATCAGTGGCAAGTAACATTCGTGCCACACAAGTGACAGGCAATGACCATCTCCAACAAGAGAGAATCTAACCATCTCCCGTTGACATTCAATGGCATTACCATTGCTGACTCCACCACCATCAACATCCTAGGGGCTACCATTGACCAGAAACTGAACTGGAGTCGCCATATAAATACCATGGCTACAAGAGCAGGTCAGAGGCTAGGAATCCTGTGGCGAGTAACTTATCTCCTGACTCCCCAAAGCCTGTCCACCATCTACAAGGCACATGTCAGGAGTGTGATGGAATACTCTCCACTGCCTGGATGGGTGCAGCTCCAACAACACTCAAGAAGCTGGACACCATCCAGGACAAAGCAGCCCACTTGATTGGCACTCCATCCTCAAACATTCACTCCCTCCACCACTGACGCACAGTGGCAGCAGTGTGTACCATCTACAAGATGCACTGCAGCAACGCACCAAGGCTCCTTGGACAGCACCTTCCAAACCCGTGACCTCTATCAACCAGAACAAGGGCAGCAAATGAATGGGACCACCACCACCACCTGCAAGTTCCCCTCCAAATCACACACCATCCTGACTTGCAACTATATCGCCGGTCCTTCACTGTCACTGGGTCAAAATCCTGGAACTCCCTTCCTAACAGCACTGTGGGTGTACCTAGCCCACATGGACTACAGCGGTTCAAGAAGGCAGCTCACCACCAACTTCTCAAGGGCAATTAGGGATAGGCAATAAATGCTGGCCTAGCCAGTGATGCCCACATCCCATGAATGAACAGAAAAAAGTCAAGCCTCCTGACTCCTATAAATCTTGACCTGTCACTTCTCTGTAAACATCTTTCCCATGTCAAAAAGTCCCCGCTGGGTACTTGTCTGAAGACAGGTGACTTCCAGTAACTTAAAAGCAAAATACTGCCAATGCTGGAAATCTGAAATAAAAACAAGAAATGCTGGAAATACTCAGCAGGTCTGGCAGCATCTGTGGAGAGAGAAGCAGAGTTAACGTTTCAGGTCAGTGACCTTCAGAACTTCCAGTAACTGTTGTTTTCAAACAACCTCACAGTGACTCTTGTAAAAAAAATCCATGGAATCCTTTTCAGTTTTAAAACACAAGTCCTCAAAATTTAACAAAAGATGGAAGCACTTTCATAACACAATCAAATCACCTCTTACTCTTCTAAGCTCTAGCAGAAAGAAGCCTAGCCTGTCCAACCTTTCCTCATAAGGTAGTAGTCTGGTAAATCTTCTCTGAACTGCTTCCAACGCATTTACATCCTTCCTTAAATAAGGAGCCCAATACTATTCACAATACTCCAGATGTGGTCTCACCAATGCCCTGTATAACTGAAACATAACCTCCCTACTTTTGTGTTCAATTCCCCTCGCAATAAACTATAACATTCTATTAGCTTTTCCTATTACTTGCTGAACCTGCATACTAACCTTTTGTGATTCATGCACTAGGAAACCCAGATCCCTCTGCATCTCAGAGCTCTGCAATCTCTACCATTTAGATAATATGCTTCTTTTTTATTCTTCCTGCCATAATGGCAATTTCACATTTTCCCACATTATACTCCATTTGCCAGATATTTGCCAACTCACTTAACCTATCTATATCTCTTTGTCGCCTCCTTATGTTCTCTTCACAACTTACTTTGCTACCTATCTTTGTGTCATCAGCAAATTTAGGAACCATACCTTCAGTCCCTTCATCCAAGTCATTGATATAAATTGTAAAAAGTTGAGGCCTCAGCATTTATCCCTGCAGCACACCACTCGTTACATCTTGCCAACCAGAAAATTACCCATTTATGCCTACACTCTGTCTCCTGTTAGCTAGCTAATCTTCTATCCATGCCAATATGTTATCCCCTACGCCATGAGCTTTTATTTTCCACAATAACCTTTGATGTGGCACCTTATCAAATGCCTTCTGGAAATCTAAGTACAATACATCCACCAGTTCCCCTTTATCCACAGCACGTTACTTCTTCAAAAAAGTCCAATAAATTGGTTAAACATGATTTCCCTTTCACCAAACCATGTTGACTCTGCCTGATTACCTTGAATTTTTCTAAATGCCCTGATATAACATCTTTAATAATAGCTTCTAACATTTTCTCTATGACAGATGTTAAGCTAACTGGCCTGTAGTTTCCTGCTTTCTGTCTCCCTCCCTTTTTGAATCAAGGAGTTACCTTCGCTATTTTCCAATCTAACGTAACCTTCCCCAAAACTAGAAAATTTTGGAAAATTAAAACCAAAGCATCAACTATCTCACTAGCCACTTCTTTTTGGATCCTAAATGAAGTCCATTAGGACCTGGGGACTTGTCAGCCCACAGCTCCAACAATTTACTCAGTACCACTTCCCTGATGATTGTAATTTTCTTCAATAATTTATAGAAGAGGAAGGAATTTTAGACAAGCACATTAAGCATTTGTGGACTTACTACCTGCAGCATTATTCTAGTGCCTCAGGTACCACTCCTGATTATTTAGCTGGAAAGTGCATGCTTCTGAGTCCATTTGTTGAGGATAGATTCAGACTTAACTATGGTACAAGTCAAATGGCCTGCCAGCAGTCAAAGTCTAGAAAGAAAGACTTCCATTTATATAGTGTCTTTCTTGATCACAGTGCTTTACAGACAATTAAGTCCTTTTTGAAATATGTTGTAATGTAGGAAATATGCACACAGCAAGGCCCTACAAACACATCTGGTTCACAAATGTTCTTTACGGAAGGAAATCTGCTGTCCTTACCTGGTCTGGCCTACATGTGACTCCAGACCCACAGCAATGTGGTTGACTCTTAAATGCCCCCTGAAATGGCCTAGCAAGCTACTCAGTCATATCAAACTGCTACAAAGTCTAAGAAAAGGAATGAAACTGGATGGCCCACCCGACATCGACCTAGGCACTGGAAATGACAACGGCAAACCCAGCCCTGTCGACCCTGCAAAGCCCTCCTTAATAACATTTAGGGGCTTGTGCCAAAATTGGGAGAGCTGTCCCACAGACTAGTCAAGCAACAGACTGACATAATCATACTCACGGAATCATACCTTGCATACAATGTCCCAGACACCACCATCACCATCCCTGGGCATGTCCTGTCCCACCGATAGGACAGTCCCACCAGAGGTGGCAGCACAGTGGTATATAGTCTGGAGGGAGGTGCCCTGGGCATCCTCAACATTGACTCCCGATCCCATGAAGTCTCATGGCATCAGGTCAAACATGGACAAGGAAACCTCCTGCTGATTACCACCTAACGCCCCTCCTTGGCTGATGAAACAGTGCTGCTCCATGTTGAACACCAATTGGAAGAAGCACTGAGGGTAGCAAGGGCACAAAATGTACTCTGGGTGGGGGGCTTCAATGTCCATCACGAAGAGTGGCTCGGTAGCACCACGACTGACTGAGCTGGCCGAGTCCTAAAGGACATAGCTGCTAGACTGGGTCTACGACAAGAGGGAAAAACCCACCTGACCTCGACCTCATCAATCTACCTGTCGCAGATGCATCTGTCCATGACAGTATTGGTAGGAGTAACCACAGAACAGTCCTTGTGGAGACGAAGTCACGTCTTCACCTGAGGGTACCCACCATCATGCTGTGTGGCACTACCACTGTGCTAAATGAGATAGATTTCGAGCAGATCGAGCATATCAAAACTGGGCATCCATCAACAGCAACAGAATTGTATTCAACCACAATCTCTCACCTCATTGCCCAGCATATCCCCCACACTATCATTACCATCAGGCCGGGGGACCAACCCTGGTTCCATGAAGAGTGTAGGAAGGCATGCCAGGAACAGCACTAGGCACACCTAAAAATAAGGTATCAGCCTGGTGAAGCTACAACATAGGACTACTTGCATGCCGAACAGTGGAAGCAGCATGCAACGGACAGGGCTAAGCGATCCCATAACCAACGGATCAGATCTAAGCTCTGCAGTCCTGGCACATCCAGTCGTGAAAGGTGGTGGACAATTAAATCACTGACAGGAGGAGGAGGCTCCTCAAATATCCTCATCCTCAACGATGCCCAGCACACCAGTGCAAAAGACAAGGCTGAACCATTTGCATCCATCTTCAGCCAGAAGTACTGAGTTGATGCTCCGTCTCAGCCTCCTGCTGTGAACCCCAGCATCACAGATGCCAGTCTTCAGAAAATACGATTCCACGTGATATCAAGAAACAGCTGAAGGCACTGGATACTGGGCCCTGACAACATTCCAGAAGCCGCGGCCCTAGCCAAGCTGTTCCAGTACAGCTACAACACTGGCATCTACCCAGCAATGTGGAAAATACCCAGGTATGTCCTGTGCAAAAAAAGCAGGACAAATCCAACCCAGCCAATTACCACCCTATCAGTCTACTCTCGATCATCAGCAAAGGTGATGAAAGTTGTCGTCGACAGGGCTATCAAGCAGCACTTGCTCAGCAATAACCTGCTCAGTGATGCTCAGTTTGCACAAAGGAAGACGATTGAGGTTGTTGGAGGTCAATCATCTCGGCTCCAGGACATCACTGCAGGAGTTCCTCAGGATGGTGTTCTAGGCCCAACCATCTTCAGCTGCTTCATCAATGACCTTCCTTCAATCATAAGGTCTGAAGTGGGGATGTTCACTGATGATTGCATAATGTTCAGCACCATTCACGACTCCTCAGATACTGAAGCAGCCCATGTCCATATGCAGCAAGACCTGGACAACATCCAGGTTTGGGCTGATAAGTGGCAGGTAACAATCACGCCACACAAGTGCCAGGCAATGACCATCTCAAACGAGAAAGAATCTAACCATCTCCCTGTGACATTCAGTGGCATTACCATCACTGAATCCCCCACTATCAACATCCTGGGGGTCACCATTGTCCAGAAACTGAACTGGACTAGCATTTATTGCCCATCTCTAATTACCCTTGAGAAGGTGGTGGTGAGCTGCCTTCTTGAACCGCTGCAGTCCATGTGGGGTAGGTACACCCACAGTGCTGTTAGGAAAGGATTTCCAGGATTTTGGCACAGCAACAGTGAAGGAACGGCGATATAGTTCCAAGTCAGGATGGTGTATGACTTGGAGGGGAACTTGCAGGTGGTGGTGGTCCCATGCATTTGCTGCCCTTGTCCTTCTAGTTGGTAGAGGCCGTGGGTTTGGAAGGTGCTGTCGAAGGAGCCTTGGTGCATTGCTGCAGTGCATCTAGTAGATGGTGCACACTGCTGCCACTGTCAAAATCCTGGAACTCCCTTCCTAACAGCACTATTGGTGTACCTACACTCCAAGGACTGCAGAGATTCAAGAAGGTTGCCCACCACCACCTTCTCAAAGGCAATTAGGGATGCACAATAAATGTGGCCTAGCCAGCGATGCCCACATCCCACAAACAATAAAAAACAATGAAATAACTGACCAGATAATCTGTTTTAGTTGTTGGTTGAGGGATAAATGTTGGTCAGAATATCAGGGATAACACCCTTGCTCTTGCTCAAATAGTGCCATGGGATCCTTTGCATCTTCTTGAGAGGGTAGAGGGGGTCTCAGTTTAACACCTCATCTGAAAGATGGCTCCTCCTACACGGTCATCAATCTTTGGAATTCTCTTCCCCAGAGAGCAGTGGAGGCTGAGTCATTGAATATATTCAAGGCTGAGTTAGACAGATTTTTGATCTACAAGGGAGTAAAAGGCTATGGGGCAGGCAGGAAAGTGGAGTTGAAGCCACAATCAGATCAGCCGTGATCTTATTGAATGGCGGAGCAGGGTTGAGGGGCCAAATGGCCTATTCCTGCTCCTATTTCTTATGTTCCTATGCTGCACTCCCTCAATATTGCACTGAGGGGTCAGCCTATTCTGTGGGATCTAGCATGAAGAATAGTCACTGTGGTAAGACACATCAGCATTGGAACAATACTCCAGTACAATTCAGCCCCTTCACACCAGGAAAGCTAAAGGAGGGAATTTTTTATGTTCAAGTACACAGCTAAAAGTTCCATATTTACCGATCGTGGCATTAATTTCTGTAAGAAATCGGTCGTAACAGAATCGATGGATAAACGAGCTCTTTCCAACACCAGAGTTCCCAATAAACACCACTTTAAATATTCGATCAGGGGAAGCGTCCAATGCCTCAGGCTCCTGGATAAAAGGACAAACAAAGAATCAGTTTACCTCCTTCATAGACCCATATCCCACCCAATATCATTCCCAGGTATGTCACATGGATCCATATTTGTTAGCTTTGACAGCACTAACTTTTACTGGATTTTTTTCTTCATTAGCACTGCTGTCTTTATTATAGCAATCAATTTAAAAATTAAATGCCATATTTGTCCAATATTGGATGAGCACAAGAGCCATAATTTATAAAAGCAATCTGTTTTGAAAGTAATACTTTGAATTTTATACTAACAGAAAGCCTAAAACAAACATATCAGACAACACAATGTATCAAAGAACCTTGTAAAAGTTGTTATTGCAATGCAATTGTTCCAGATGGTGTCATTAAAAACATAATTAAAAGGCAGTATATCTATTTGAAAGGATACAGTTGGATTCTGTTTTGCTATAAATTGATATTTTGGTGTGAACTCAAGACCAATTCAGATAGGTTCAAATCCCCGCAGTTATAATTTTTAGGGGGAGGAGAAGTGAATACCCCATAACTCACTCAATTCAGAACAACCTCCAAGCCAAAAAATAAGGGGCTGATTCAGCAACGAGCACTTGCAATTGCCCACAGACTTTTTATGGGCATTTGAATGGGAAGTTCCTCTCAGCCAAAAAGCTAATTTCCCTCTATGGACGTCTGGGACCTGAGTGCCAGAGAGGTTGTTTGGCAGTAAATTAAGCTCTATCATTAAAAGGGTACTTACAGGAGAATAGACAAGCCCTAACTTTTTCAAGAGGGTTTATTGTGTGTATATCAAGTAAATCCGAGTGTATCAAGCCTGTGTCCTCAGTACCTTGCTCTATGGCAGCGAGGCCTGGACAACGTATGTCAGCCAAGAGCGATGTCTCAATTCATTCCATCTTCGCTGCCTCCGGAGAATACTTGGCATCAGGTGGCAAGACTGTATCTCCAACACAGAAGTCCTCGAGGCGGCCAACATCCCCAGCTTATACACACTACTGAGTCAGCAGCGCTTGAGATGGCTTGGCCATGTGAGCCGCATGGAAGATGGCAGGATCCCCAAGGACACATTGTACAGCAAGCTCGCCACTAGTATCAGACCCACCGGCCGTCCATGTCTCCGCTTTAAAGACACCTGCAAACGCGACATGAAGTCCTGTGACATTGATCACAAGTCGTGGGAGTCAGTCGCCAGCAATCGCCAGAGCTGGCGGGCAGCCATAAAGGCGGGGCTAAAGTGTGGCGAGTCGAAGAGACTTAGCAGTTGGCAGGAAAAAAGACAGAAGCGCAAGGGGAGAGCCAACTGTGTAACAGCCCTGACAAACAATTTTTTCTGCAGCACCTGTGGAACAGTCTGTCACTCTAATATTGGCCTTTATAGCCACTCCAGGCGCTGCTCCACAAACCACTGACCACCTCCAGGCGCTTACCCATTGTCTCTCGAGACAAGGAGGCCAAAGAAGAAGAAGATCAAGTAAGTACAGCAACTTGATACAATTCAGTGTATTTTAATGGTGAGTTTCCCAGCAAGACAGCATTATCACACAGCTTCTGGTGGAGGAGGGCATCTTGGACAGCAACATCTTGTTGTACAATCACTGGAAGTTTACATGTTAATACTAGTGAATGCTGTTAGCATGTCTGACCACAAAATCCAGCTCAAGGAGTTTGTGTCAGTCACTCTATGTCACTGCATTTAGTTCTCTGCCAGGTAGCTTGCAAATTCAAACATAAGAAAAAACATTCAATGTTGAAGGAGAGGCAAGATGATGTGTGAAGAGGAGAGGAGATGTCAGGAGAGGAAATAGAAGGAGAGGTGAGGACAAGAGGACAAATGAATGAAGAGGCAGAGTGAAAGTGAAAGCGGAGGTGAGGAGAAGAGGGGAGGTAAGGAGAAGAGTAGAGATAAGCGAGGACTGCTGAATGGAATTGAGGACTGGAGGGGAGGTGAGGAAATGAATGTAGAGGCTAGGAGTGGAGATGTACAGAGAGGAGAGACGAGAAGTGGAGAGAGGGGAGGGGAGAGATGAGGAGATGAATGGAGATGCGAGGAGTAAAAAGGAATAGAGAAGTGAGGAGTGCAGATGAAAGGGAAGGAAGATGTAGTGAGGAGTGGAGATGAAAGGAGAGGAGAGGAGTGACGGTGGCAAGGGTGAGGATTGGAGATGACTGGAGAAGTGAGGAGTGGAATGGGCAAAGAGTGAAGTGGAGAGCTTGAAGAGTGGAGATGAATGGAGAGGAGCTGAAAGGAGAGGCATGGAAGATTTTTTTAAATTTCTTTATTAATTCATTCAGGAGAACATGGGCATCACTGGCAAAGCCAGCATGAATTGCTCATCCCTTGTTGCCTTTGAGCCACATCCTTAAACTGCTCCAGTCTCTGTGGTATAGGTACTCCCATAGTGTAAAGCAGGGAGTTCCAGGGTTTTGGCCCAGCGACGATGAAGAGATGATGATATATGTGCAAATGAGGATGGTGTGTGACATGGAGGGCAACTTTGAGGGAGTGATGTTCCCATGCGTCTGCTGTCCTTGTTCTTCTAGACAGTAGTTGTCGACGAAGACTTGGCAAGTTGCTGCAGTGCATCTTGAAGATGTTACACACTGCAGCCATGGGTCGCTGGTGGTGGAGGGACTGAACATTTAAAATGATGGATGGAGTGCCAATGAAGTGGAGTACTTTGTCCAGAATGGTGTTGAGCTTTGAGTGTTGTTGGAATTGTACTCATCCAGGCAAGTGGAGAGTATTGCAGCGCACTCCTGGCTTATGCCTTGTAGATGGTAGAAAGACTTTGTGGAGTAAGGAAGTGAGTCGCTCACTCCAGAATACCCAGCTTCTGACCTGCTCATGTAGTCAGAGTACTTATGTGGCTGGTCCAGTTATTTTTTGGTCAATAGTAACCTCCAGGATATTGATGGTGGGGAATTCGATTATAGTAATGATACTGAAAGTCAAGGGGAGGTGGTTACACTTGCTCTTGTTGGGGATGGTCTTGCCTGGCACTTGAAGTGTGAATGTTACTTGCCACTTCCAAGTCTGAATGTTGTCCAGGTCTTGCTGCATGTGGGCATAGACTGCTTCAGTATCTGAGGAATTCGAATGGACCTGAACATTGTGCAATCATCGGCGAATATCCCCACTTCTGACCTAATGGAGGGAAGGTCATTGATGAAGAAGCCGAAAATGGTTGGACCTAGGAAATTGCTACGAGGAACTCCTGTAGTGATGTCCTGGAGTCGAGATGATTGGCCTCCAACAACCACAACCATCTTCCTTTCTACTAGGTATGACTCCAACCAATGGAGAGTTTTCCAACTGATTCCCATTGACTTCAATTTTTCTAGGGCTCCTTGATGCCACACTCAGTCAAATGCTGCCTTGACTTCAAGGGCAGTCACTCCCATCTCACCTCTGGAATTCAATTCCTTTGTCGATAATTGGACGAAGGCTGTAATGAGGTCTGAAGCTGGGGGTGGTCCTGGTGGAACCAAAACTGAGCATCGGTGGGCAGGTTATTGCTGAGTAAGTGCCGCTTGACAGCACTGTCAATGGCACCTTCCATCATTTTGCTGATGATTGAGAGTAGGGTGATGGGACGGGAATTGGCTGAATTGGATTTTTCCTGCTTTTTATGGACAGGACATACCTGGGAAATTTTCCACTTTCTCAGGTAGATGCCAGTGTTGTAGCTGTACTGGAACAGCTTGGCTGGGGCACAGCTAGTTTCTGGATCACAAGGCTTCAGTAACAACCGGGATGTTATCAGAGCCCATTGCCTCTGCTGTGTCCAATGCAGTCAGCCATTTCTTGATATCACGTGGAATGAATCGAATTAGCTGAAGACTGGCACCTGTGATGGTGGGTCCTCAGGAAGGAAGCCTAGATGGATCATCCACTCAACATTTCTAGCCGAGAAGACTGGAGTGGAGAGGTGTGCAGTGGAGAGGCATGGAGTGGAGTGGAGAACCATAGAAAGGAGAGGCAAGAGGACAAATGTTAATCCACATTCGATCATTAATGGAAGATCATGGAGGAAATATTTATTTAAATGAAACAACATTGGAAGAAATCAAAACCTTGTTAGAGGGACATTTTTTGACAAGGATATCTGATTCAATCTCGACTACAGCAAATGAAAACCAGAACAATAAAGTTAGGTCACATGTTATCATCTTTATTCAATCCAAACACTTCATCCCAAAAGGTATTCAATTATTAATGGTATCATTAGATCTAGGGCATTATATTTACCAATAGCCAACAGGACATAGGACATATATCAGAAAGCTTCCAAGGCAAGTATCCATTTCCTGATAATACATAGAGCGGTATGCTTTTACATACACAGTTTATTACAGAATCAAAATTTTAGGAATCCTGATATATTAATATTTCCTAAACACAATTTACAGCACTGTAAAATTCACTTACCTGAAATCAAAGACTCTGCACAACAAATGCAACCTATGAAAAATTATACAGCCCTAATCATACTGAATTGCTGCTTCCCTTCTCTCGGCAGGAGAATTCAGATCTCATTTCTTGGCAAGCTCAAACAGAGAGAACTACTTACTTCGGGCTCGAGTACTGCCTGAACTGTAAATTCAGAAACAGTGATCAACTTGTAACGTACGGCTACCCCTACTCACCGCTGTTTCTATGCCAATGGGTTGGCCTCTGGGTGAAAGTGGAGCCTCGTCCAATTCTTCATCTTCCTCTTCCGAGGTGTGTAAAGGTAGTCCAGCTACCCCACAGTCTGCAGCCTCATCTGGCAGTCTTTGATCTTCAGTCAGCGTTGGACTGCACGGCCCTTCAGCACCAGCTTCTCCTGTGCCTGTCGCCTCGGATACATATTTGCAGTTCTTCTTACTGGGCTCCGATGTCACTTCCTCTGCGGCAACAAGAGATTGATCTGCAGCAACGAGCTGTCTGCGCGAAAGTCCGTTTATCACAGATACAGAAATGAATACAGCAAAATCAAAAACAACCAATGGTAATTTTAAGGATCAGTTTCAAAGTCAGAAATACATTCCATGCAAGAAATCTTAGAAAAGTCCAATTTAACAAATTTAATCTGAACAATTATTTGCTAATGCCAGATATTTCCATTTCAGTGTTACAAACAATATTTCCAAGATTAAGGGTGATTTGACTATGGTAGTTTTCACAGAAAACCTCTGGAAAACAAATGTTTTGAAGGGAATGGATGAGTGCCGTCATAGCTTACTTAATTAAGACAACAGCAATGGTGGTCCAGGAACAAAATGCAACGGTAGCAGGGGTTATACAACGAAACCTGATTCAATATTACAATTACCATAGAAACTCACGGGGGGACCTCAAATTACCTCACGGGTTCCCAGCATACCAAATCTTAATGTATTTATCTGAAATTACTCTAATATTTTAGAATAAATAGCTGCCTCTTCGCTAAGTGAGTTAATAGCTCCTACTGAAGAAGCAAAGGGCACAATTCCAGAGTCAAGGGGTTTTCCTTAAAATTAATAGTTATTTATAAATTCTAACAGATAAAAATGATGCTATGGCAGCAAGGAGGACAACAGTTTTGCATTCAGAAATCCTCCCAGTGCACAAGTCCATTCCACTTTCAGTCAGATGCATCCAAATTCTAAGAAAGTGGAATGTTTGAGCCACTGAATCTAAACTGGAATTACAGCTTTCAACCTAATTTTAAATTAATTTAAATTTCAGGTATTTTGCAATATTAGAAGTGTCCCCTTTTTTTAAATAAAAGTTAAAAGTAAGAATAAAAATGCAATCAACAAACTGCCATAAAATAAGTTTGAAATTATATCATCTTACAGATCAATTGCATTCATGTTCATAAAAATGAACTTCCTCAAGAAAAAATTCACATTGATCTGAATGAAATGACTATCAACAGAGATTTAACAGGATGCAGTCACTGCACTCGTGAGGTGGAGGGGCAGTTTTCAGACAATGTAATATCTGGGAATACCAGAAAAATGGTGCTCAAAAGCTCTAGTCAGCACCGGGCGAGGTAGGCTTGGGGGGATAACTTCACACTGGTGTTGCTTTTGTCACAAATGAAACTTTCATTCCCTTCTGCAACCTTGACTGAGGTGTCCTACCGAGCCATAGTGGCAAGGCAGATCCCTAGGTTCAGTCCCTAATCTACACTGAGTTAGTCGATGTCATCTTAAATGGTGAGCAAAGCTGCTACAATTGTGGCCTCAGTGTACTTGTGCCAGTGTTAAGGAAAGAAAGGAAATCAGGTACAGTAGCTGCTTCTGAGCACTATCCAGTTTGCATATGCAAGAGTCAGGTTTGGCCATATTACCCCGTTCAGCCAATATGTTGCTGCCTGTGGTTCTATAGCATAAGTTAGCACATTCATTATTGCAAGAATTTGCTGATGTGGGGACTGTTATGTGTCATTTTGGAATTGAAAAAAAAACACCCTTTTTTAACATGCAAATCTCAGGTGAAAAGGGAACAGAGCCAGGTGTCGAGCAAAAACCCAAAGCTGGATTTTCCACTTACTCATAGTCAAGAAAGAAAATCCAGCCCATAATTGTTAGGAAGGGAAGGGGAAAGAGAAATTTAGTTAATTCAGAATGAGATATCTAGCAGTTGCTAACCCAACATATACTCAAACCATATTGTAGACAAGATGAATGAGATGAGAATCTTTTAAAGTTTCAGTGATGCTTCATGAACAATTTAAGATTTAGCCAGAAACCATCAAATCTGTGCTAATATTAAGAAGTCAATGGGAACTAAATAACACTGCAGCGCTACTGCAAAAGCTTCCAATGACCAAAAGGTCAAACTCAGAAATGGAGACCTGCCCTGTATTAGTCAATCTGCAATTCGAGCTGTTGGATTTTAAAACTGGAGAATAGGACTCCATCTTTGGAGCCTAAACGGAAAGCTCCAAAGTCAGGTAGATCATGTGAGTTAGCTGTAAGGCTCCTGTACCCCAATAGTCTATTGCATTTCCTCCTACACAAAAGCAACCCCCTACTGTACAAATGTGACATTTTCAGTTCATATACCAACCATCCATAATCCCGCTCAGAGCCAGACTGTCAATTTAATCTAATTTAGTTCTTCATTTTGAATAATCTTGAGCTATAATCCCATATCCACCCTAAAGTGGACTGACCCCATCCCAAATTAGTTTCAATTCAGACCCTTAGATATGGAAATTTAATTATATGGTCTGGATTTAAACCAAACAGGCTAGGACAGTGTACTAACTAAGATTCTGTCTCAAGAAAAGTGGTGGGCACTGACAAGAAGTCACATCTGAGATATTAACCAGTCTTTTAACTAATGTTGATGTATATTTTCAAAATGTTCTGCTTTTGTTTTTGATGCCCACCAAAGTTACTAAGTATCATCACCTCATTTCATGACAATATGAAAGGCACAATTCAACATGGTGGCTCCTCATCAGAGCCCTTTCCTATCCTGAGTGGTGTGAAACAGGGCTGTGTTCTCGCACCCACACTTTTTGGGATTTTCTTCTCCCTGCTGCTCACACATGCGTTCAAGTCCTCTGAAGAAGGAATTTTCCTCTACACAAGATCAGGGGGCAGGTTGTTCAACCTTGCCCGTCTAAGAGCGAAGTCCAAAGTACGGAAAGTCCTCATCAGGGAACTCCTCTTTGCTGACAATGCTGCTTTAACATCTCACACTGAAGAGTGCCTGCACAGTCTCATCGACAGGTTTGCGGCTGCCTGCAATGAATTTGGCCTAACCATCAGCCTCAAGAAAACGAACATCATGGGGCAGGACGTCAGAAATGCTCCATCCATCAATATTGGCGACCACGCTCTGGAAGTGGTTCAAGAGTTCACCTACCTAGGCTAAACTATCACCAGTAACCTGTCTCTAGATGCAGAAATCAACAAGCGCATGGGAAAGGCTTCCACTGCCATGTCCAGACTGGCCAAGAGGGTGTGGGAAAATGGCGCACTGACACGGAACACAAAAGTCCGAGTGTATCAGGCCTGTGTCCTCAGTACCTTGCTCTATGGCAGCGAGGCCTGGACAACGTATGCCAGCCAAGAGCGACGTCTCAATTCATTCCATCTTCGCTGCCTCCGGAGAATACTTGGCATCAGGTGGCAGGACCGTATCTCCAACACAGAAGTCCTCGAAGTGGCTAACATCCCCAGCTTGTACACACTACTGAGTCAGCGGCGCTTGAGATGGCTTGGGCATGTGAGCTGCATGGAAGATGGCAGGATCCCCAAAGACACATTGTACAGCGAGCTTGCCACTGGTATCAGACCCATTGGCCGTCCATGTCTCCGCTATAAAGACGTCTGCAAACGCGACATGAAAATCTTGTGACATTGATCACAAGTTGTGGGAGTCAGTTGCCAGCGTTCGCCAGAGCTGGCAGGCAGCCATAAAGACAGGGCTAAAATGTGGCGAGTCGAAGAGACTTAGTAGTTGGCAGGAAAAAAGACAGAGGCGCAAGGGGAGAGCCAACTGTGCAACAGCCCCGACAAACAAATTTCTCTGCAGCACCTGTGGAAGAGCCTGTCACTCCAGAATTGGCCTTTATAGCCACTCCAGGCGCTGCTTCACAAACCACTGACCACCTCCAGGCGCGTATCCATTGTCTCTCGAGATAAGGAGGCCCAAAAGAAAAGAAGATGTATATTTTCAAAATGTTCTGCTTTTGTTTCCAAGGTTAGAGTAACTGAGCACTTGAGCAAATATGAAACTGATCAGAGAGAGCCAGCATGGCTTTATTAAAGAGAAGCCATGTCTGGCTAATCTAGTTGAATTTTGAGGATGTCTTTAATAAGGTAGTCAAATTATTTCCTGTGATGGGGAAATCGAGAATGAGGGGGCATCTTAAAATTAGAGTTAAGGAATTTAGGAGGAAAATCAAAAAGCACTTATTCACACAACGTGAAGTAGAAATCAGGAAATCTCTTCCTCAAAAGGCTGTGGATCCTGGGACAATTGGAGCAACAAAGCAGGCTTGAGGGGCTGAATGGTTTACTCCTGTTTCTATGTTCCTGAAACCAGTATGCGCTGGTTTTCTTAACAATTCTTAAAATGTCATATTGTCTCCCTTTCCCATCTTTTCTGAAGGCGCTTACTCTCTCTCAGATATCCCTTCACCATTTTAAAGAATTCACACAAAGTTTACTCGTGTCGCCAAGTGCCATTTTCCCACTGAGACGGTAAGAGTGCAACTTATACTCAAACTTGTACCAAAACAACTCTTAGACCCAACCTCTAGAAGGCACCTAAAAACAACCTAGGGTTACTGTTTAAATTTCCCTTCCTTTGCATTTCTCCCCGACAGTGCTGCAGAGTTTTGAAGCTTGCTCTGTGGGTTCACCGGGGCCGTGAACCTATACTTACAAGTGCAGCATGGTGGAAAGGATTTGTGCCAATTTACTGTCTGATATTAGGGAAAGCAATTTTTCACTCCTGAAAAGTTTGTAATATATACAGGTGAACAATTTTAAATGGTCTACAATTTTGACACCTTGGTTAGTGGCATGGATCTATAAACATGAAGCCTTGAGGAAACAACAAGCCTACACATGGAAACTTTCATGATACAGGCAATTATATGTACATCTCATGCAATACCATGAATGAAGTAACAGCAATTTTAGGAAACAAAAGTGACTGCATCAATACGGGATCTCATAATTCATTGCATGCACTTATATTTGCATTGGCATAGGTCTAACCGTTTAACTGGCTTGTCTTCCACCAGGTAATTCCCTATCACTGAACCTCTCTTCAACAGAGGTTTTTTGCTGGGGGAAGTCTGAAAATCAAAATAAGTCCAGAACAGTTAATCCAAGTAAATCTGTGATGGAAAAAGAAATAATATTAAACATTCCCAATAGTCAATAATACAGGTCACAAAACAGAATAAAAATCACTCTCAACATTCCAAGACTTCTCACTGTTTAATAACCTTTCTGTCGAAGATTCAATCACTTTTCACTCACTTTCTATTCGTACTGATCTTTGCAGCAATGTTTGGTGCCACCAGGACTGTAATGCTATTTGAAACGGACAGAAAAGATCACAGCAATCTGGTGTGAAGGACCACCGATGCCCAGAAATGTTGTTAAGCAAGTGGTTTTGGCAGCACTTTGAAACAATGACATAATGACAATGGCATAATTCCTGTCAAAGTCTATCCCAGTGTAGAAATGCTATTATGTTTCTGATCATTGTGAAGCTATGCTGCTTTTTAATCAATGGTCATGGAAGAGAAAGCTCTCACAGCTTGGCGGCATATGTGACAACAACTCCTTCTTCAAGTACAGTTGCCAATGTGGCAGATTTCCAATTCACAAGGCACATTACAGTGAACAATTTTCACTTGATCTCTGTGTCACAACAGATAAAAATATTACATTTCTGCTGAGATGATAAAGACCTCAGATCAGAATTTGGCAGGACAAGCTGAGGAATGGGAAGAGTAAATATTAAAACAAGATTTTCAGAGGATCTTCATTACAGTTCACAAATTAGTAGTGGAAATTTACAAACGACAAATCCACACCTTTATTTTCCTCTCCCACCAAAGGCACAGTTTGGAAAATTTAGCCATGAGCTGCACACAATTAATTCCAACCATGAGTTTAAATGGCAAGAAAACAGATGAGGCCATTAACCAAAAGTCAGAAGTTATCCTTTATATGTAAATGATTCTGATCTATAATTTATTCAGTTAGCTGTTATTTCATAGATAGACTCTTTGATCTTCATGAGCAGATGCCTTTCTAAACAATTTCTCTCATTTAATATCTCATCTGGCTCGGTGTTGAATCTTGTTTGATTACACTCATGTAAGTTGCTGTGGGATGTTTTACTATGTTAAAGGTGCCATATAACTGCAAGTTGTTATTGTTTTTAACAGTATTCTATTGGAAACAGATCAAAGTTTCACAGTATCACATGGAAACTGTGCTACAAGTATGGCAAATTAAAACAAATATTACAAAGTTTGTTGACAAAGATCTTTATTATCAAAAAAAAACAGTGTATTGGGGGTTTCCTCAAATAATTTCATACATATAATACTCATTTATAAATCCTTCATCAATTTATGTTAAAAGGACTGTTATGCAGTCCTTTAGATCTCGATAATGATTTGGCATTTTACGCAATTAAAAGATAAACCAGTATAGTTTAAATATTTTATGTATTATGGCTAGAAATTTATAACCATTTAGCTTGTACTATATAATAAATAGCTTTATCATATTTGGCAGCAGAAGGAATCGATTCACCACCACTGAGTGTCCATTGGGCCAGTAGACTTTGGGAATATTTTAGTATACCTACTTTGTTCATGATTGCTAAAGGAGCTAAATCTGTTCTCTCTGGCAGGGGTCAGTGGATGGGGACGGGGTGGGTCAGTGGGGTGGGGGGGGGGGGGCGTGCAGTTGGTGGGGAAGGGTAAAGATGTAATTCAGAATTTTAAATACATAAGGGGAAGATCAGTGAGGTGGATGAGAGGATGTTCTTTGTGCTGAGAGTGAGGAGAACTGGAGAAAGGATTGGAAGCAAAAGAGAACATTAAAAAAATGGACCAAGAGAGGGAGTTCAAAAACTCCTGGGGTTTAAACATCACATACAGCATGACTCCATTGTACTGTCAAACATAATTTCTGAAAAGGTTCTTAGTAGGTACCTTGGACCTCCTGAGCACTTTATCAAGTCTATCTAGAGATAAGTAAATTCAAATTTCATAGAACATTCAAAGGTAGAGAGCTCTGTGTATCGTATGTAAGCAGAATTCACAGCATCCTGAACACAGCTACAGTTGGAAAGAAGTAGTATATACAAGTTATTCCTAGCTGGACAAATGCACTAGAAGATTATATATCAGCCCAAATATCAGCAAATATTCAACAAATAAGGCTGAACTTTTCAGGAAAACATTTTCATGACTGTAAACTACCTACAGCTTTAATGTGCAGGGAAGAAAAAAAGACAAAAATTAAAATAGCAAACATTTTCTCCCCATGCAGACAACAATTGAGACTGCTGTTTGCAAAAGTCAGTGAATCAAAGATGCAATTCAGAACAAGGCTTTAAATACACAATAGAATGAGGTCGGAGAGAAATTGCTAAACCAGAATGGCAGGATAAGGATCCAAATTACTAAAGGGATGGAGTCACTGGGTGATATTTCCCCTTCCACAATGACTGGGATTTTGTTGAGCTCCCGAGGTCAGGCTTCGGGGCGAGGGGAGGAGGGACCGGAAGAACCCACCGACAGCGGCCCACCATGGAGCCCAAGGCGGGATTGCCAGGCCCAATCTTGCCGGCGGTTGCAAGGGTGCGTGGCAGATCCCCGCCACTCAGCCACAGGGCCCGACTTTAAATATTTAAATAAAGGGCATGAATACATTAATGTCCCTTTCACTGTGATCTTTCTGGCTGTCCGCGATCTTCCATGTCGTGACCAGCATAAGCCTTCACTTTCCCGTCCCGGGAAAGCTGGTGCCACCGAGGTGGAGAAGGGGGGAATCTTATGATTTCTAGTGTAGTGGGGGCACGGGGTGTCGGTGGTCAACATTTATTTTCAGTGTAGTGGGTACAACGTGATGTCTCGCATTGAATCATCTTTCAAGGCTTTATAAAATATTCTAGCAAGAGAAGACGTTGTATGATGCGATGGGTTAAAGAAGTGTTGGAAAGCTTTGCTTAGAGACTGGTTGAGGGAAAATGGACAAATGTTTGAAGCTGAAGATGCAGAGAAATGGGATTAGATTAGTTCATCAACAGCCTCTTCCCATGCTGTGAATTTCGATGGTTCCCTGTTGTAACACATAGCCTTCCTAATTTGACAACGATACACTTGTATTGCCAGTCTACCTGGTGGTTTATATTTTTATTGTAAAAATATTTTCTATTCCTCTTCTTCAGGTCCTACCTGGTGGTTTACATACATAATGTGATGACCCAAACAGTGGACAGGTGTAATTATCCTAAATGTCTGCTACGTATTTCACAAGACTATCTCCACTTCTGATGTCTCTCTCATTTCTTCTTAAGAGGATTGTTCCATCTCGAAATCAGGAACATACTCTGTAGTCTCTGAGCAGGGCTGTCAGCCCTTTAAAAATGGCACCAGCGCCTGTGCAGAGACAGCTGACACTGTTCATGGCGTCGCTGAGCCTGCCCCCGCTACGTGATTGTGGGGGGGGAGGGTGGGGGGAGGGGGGGGGAGGGGGGTGGGAGAGGCCCGCTCTGGATATTTAAATGAGCTGCCATGCTAAAGATCGCGGCAACGTGGAGGCATGTGACCCGTGCATGTGAGCCACCATTTTTTTCACCCACCACTGCTCCCAGTGGCAGGAAAACAAAATTCAGCCCAATGTGTGTTGTCAATCAAATGATTCTTTGCAGCAGTCTTCACAAATACAGGTTCAATAATTTCCAGATTCAGTTATTTTGACCTAAGAATCTATAATAACTCGTGTGGACCGCACGCCAGAGAGCCGCCACAATCGCAAGTGCGGCAGCTCATTTAAATAGCCGGGGCGGCCCCCCTCCTGCCCAATCTTGTGGAAGGGGGCGGGCTGTTTGTCCACGGCAATGTCATCAGCTGTCTGTGCGCAGGAGCTGGCGCCATTTTTAAAAGGCAGCCAGCCCTGCTGCCTAATCTAAATTTTTAAACACATACCTCCCAAAATTAAATAACGAAATTTCTTATGCCCCCCCAATAATGATTAACTCTTTGCCCTTTCCCTCCAAAACACTTATCTTTTACATCTGACCTTCCCCCTCCCACAAACTGCACATAGTTTGAAGTTCAACCCTTCCCACCATTCCCTACGCCCATTACGTACATTTGAGCACCCCCCCCCACCCCGCCCACATAATGACAAACTTACCTCCTCTCTCTCCCCACCAGTGACACGCCACTTTTCTCTGGACAGGGAATTGAAGACGCAGGAGCGCCAGCTGCTGCACTGAACATCGCGGCGAGCCCTCATGATTGGAGGCAAGTCTATGTAAGTTCATTCATTTTATTCATTTAAATATTTTATTTGAGGTCCCATTACCCAGCGACAGGGGGTTGTGGGGGTGGGGTTGCTATCACGGAGCCTCATTGCCGCCAGGAGGATGGGGCTGGGCCCTCCCAGCATCGACTTCCATGGCGGACTTCATCCAGACCCATCTTCAGACATACATCAAAAAAAAATGGATCGATAAATGCAAACTAAATATGTAGCTATAATAAATACATTATATATTTAATATGAAGGAAAACTGATCTTTTTATTTCAATGTGATACTTGACACTTCAAGCTTCAAGCACTGCATTTCTGATCATCATGACTTGTTGCATTAAAAATAACATCTCATCTCCGCCTCTAATTCCTTTACCAATTCTGTGTCCACTGGTTGCGGACCCTTCTGCCGCTGGAAACAGTTTCTCTTTATTTAATCTATAAAACCCTTCACAATGTTGAGCACAACTATTTACTGTCTCATTAGCATTGGTTCTCTAAGAAGAATGAGCCCAGATCTCTACTGTTTCCACATTAACTGAATTCCCGAATCTCTGGTACCATCCTAGAAAATCTCCTCTGCACCCTTCCTCAGGTCTTGACATCTCTGCTGAAGTGTGGAGCCTAGAGTTAGACACAGTGCTCTCTCTGAGGGCGATAACCAGTGATATTTATAAAGGTTCCACATAACTACCTTGTTTGGGTCCCATACTCCCATTTCTGGTTTCTAACTCGGTGTCAGCTCTGAACTGTTGAAACTGCCTAAATAAATATTTCTTCCCAACAAAATGCTCAACTTAGAGAATCTGGAATGTGAGATGGGACAAAGGTAATGAACAAGTACACCAGCTTCAAGTGAAACTCCATAATATACTGAAAAGCACCCGAAACACAACGACTCTTTAAGAGCCACCCACAATCTCTCTGAAAAAGCTGCACCAACATCTCTTGATAGAATTGATTATTTAATTGGTTTTAATGCTAAGTAACTTTCTGGAACTTTCTGATTGTCTTTATGATTTCTGTCTCAATCTGGTATGGAGATTCTCGGAAGATGAGTTTCACTGCCTGGGAAGATCTTTGTGATTTTCTTGGAGAATGTGGGAGCAGTGAAGCAGTCACCTGCACTGAGCACAAGATGCAACCATTTGGTGTCTGCTCTGAAATGGTAGGGCTGCACTCCTTGTGGATTCGGCAGTCAACAATTCGACTGTTTCTCCCAAGCACAAAACAAAGACTCTTTTTAGAGCCACCCACTGCCTCCTCATTAGTGTAGTATAAGGGTCTGAAAGGGTTAATGCTGAGAAGTGTAAAGAATACCTCCCACCATGGTGATGTAAGAGATCAGATGAGAGAGAGACTTGGAGAGAGATGCAGTGTAGCTTCAGAGGAGTCACACAGACTAGTGTGAAGCTGTACGTAGTTATAATGCAATAAAGAGTTAATGTTCAAAGCACTCAAGATTAAGGAATCTCTCTAAGCTAGACTAGCGAAGTATATTAAAGTGGCAGCATACAAATCAAACATATAACACATAAGGACAGCATTGACCTGGGAACAGGAGCTGGGATGTGTTTTCTGCTGGAAATTTTAGTAAATGATTTACGTTGTGCTCTCGTAATATTCCAATCTCCAAATTTAGCCTTTCCACCCCACCAGGGTTACAGAGAGAGATTTTATCGTTTCTTTTCCAAACGTGCAGACGATGCTATAAAGTTGCTAATTTATCCAGACGGCGGATTCTCCCCTCACAGTGAAAAAAAAATCACACTTTCACATCGGCCCATTGTTTGTTATATTCTAATAATTAGCCAAATGGAATGAATTGAGATGTTACTTCCCCTGAGACTGTATTTCCTGCACTGAAACTGACAGGGTTTGTGAAACTGATGAGTTTCAGTTCAGTTATTCGGGGACCTGGAATTACCAAAGTTTGAGCCTGCTTTAACCTGAGCCAACTTTGGATGGTCACCCTCTTCTCATTCACATGTCTTAACCAATCACAATAAAAAAATAGAGAAAATCATTGGATTGAATTGTCAACCTGGCAGAATGTTTGAATTCGAAAAAGCTGCCAATTTCAGTGCAGGAAAGAAGCGTCTTTTTTTATTCTGCTTTATGCGAGCTACTCAAAAGGCCAATGCGAGCTACCAGTAGCTCGCGATCAACATGTTGGCGGCTCCTGTATTAGTGCATGGTTAGTCTGTACCTCAATTCCATTTACCCCTTGAATTGTTTATTTTAAATGAAAAGCTCAAAAAGCTATGATTATTGTTGTGGCTTCAGCCACTTGCCTGCCAGTAGGATGGTGGGATAATGAAAATTGTTGGAGAATATGCAGAGGGGAACAGTTGTAATCTTGCTTTTGGAAAGCCATGCCTTGGTGGATAATCAGAGCCTTTGATTGTAATCTGAGGTTTCAACAAACCATCGTTGTGGTAACTGTGTTGGTGCACTGTTGCCATTAGGAACAAGAACAGGCCATTCACCCCTTCAAGCCAGTTCCACCATTCAATTAGATCATGGCTGATCTCTATCTTAACTCTGTTTATATGCCCTTGATCCATATCAAATTAGATAGGAAAGATTGGGGTTTGCTCAAGTATAATACAGTCTGCATAGCAATATTTAAAAATTATTCAGGTCCCCTTAAAGAAATCAATATTGTTTAAACATAGTTGCTTCTTCTGCCAAATATTGGCTCTAGAAATGTACACTAATTGCAGACGCGACTGCAACATGGCACATACAGCGTGCAAGGTACAACATGGCCCAAACAACGTGCAAGATGCATAGGAACATCACAGGTGCGATACACACACATCTTCAAACTATGCTGTGGGAAGAGAACAATGGGAAACTCTGGGGCTGAGGGCGAGCACAGAGAGAAAGGTTCTCAAGTTTGGAAGGAAATCAATTTGAACTGATTCACTCATCCAAAAGACATTCAGAAATTTACTGGTGAAAGGAAAATACAAACTGGTTTGAACAGTCCCTAATTATAGCGGGAGAAAAAGCCACTATGATGTTTATGTTATCCAAAATGTACTGCAAGAATGAACAGCCGCAGAGACTCCACTGGTAACAATATATAAATACATCCCTCAGTACAGCAGCTAATGGTTTTTTGAAACATTGTAAAAAATTACATTTGTAACTTTTTTATTCTTTCATAGGATGTGAGCGTTGCTGACAAAGCCAGCATTTGTTACCCATCCCTAACTGCCCTAGAGAAGGTGGTGATGAGCTGCCTTCTTGAACAGCTGCAGTCATTTTGGTGTAGATACACCCAGAATGCTGTTAGGGAGTTCCAGGATTTTGACCCAGCGATAGTAAATGAACAACGATATAGTTCCAGATCAGGATGGTGTGTGGCTTGGAGGGGAATTTGCAGGTGGTGGTGTTCCCGTGCATCTGCTGCACTTCTCCTTCTAGGTGATAGAGGTCGCAGGTTTGGAAGGTGCTGTCAAAGGAGCCTTGGCGAATTACTGCAGTGCATCTTGTGCATAGTACACACCGCTGCCACTATGCGCCAGTGGAGGGAGTGAATGTTTAAGGTGGTGGATGGGGTGCCGTTCAAGCGGGCTGCTTTGTCCTGGATGGTGTCGAGCTCGAGTGTTGTTGGAGTTGCACACATCCAGGCAAGTGGACAGTATTCCATCACAATCTTAATTTGTGCTTTGTCGGCAGTGGATAGGCTTTGGGGTCTCAGGAGATGAGTGACCTGCCACAGAATTCCCAGCCTCTGACCTGCTCTTGTAGCCACAATATTTATACACTGGTTCAGTTTAGTTTCTGGTCAATGGTAACCCCCAGGATGTTGATGGTAGGGGATTCAGTGATGGTAATGCTGTTGAATGTCAATAGGAGATGATTAGATTCTCTCTTGTTGGAGATGGCCATTGCCTGGCACTTGTGTGGCAAATATAAATTAAAACTTCCATGTTCTGTGTCAATACACTTTAGACAAATATCAACGCTCCTATCTTTTACCGACCACCCCCCCCACCCCACCCCCAGCCAGTGGCCTATGATTTTTTTTGTGTGCAAATTAGCATACTTTATTTATAAGCCGAACCATTGCATTTGTAAGATGACTAACTAATGGCCCAACTAATTGGCTTCACATTGCAAAACTTTCATGTAACAGATGTAACAAAGAGAATTGGATTTACTCTTTCAAACAAATTCGCACACACAAAAATACATCTTAAAAGATGCAGCATCCCATCGAATTAATGTGCTCAATAAACAGGGCTCCACAAACCAGAAATAAATTTGTTCTAACCAAAAATGTCATATTAAAATGTTCTGTTCCTCTCTTTGTATATTGTTGCTGAGAACTATTGCTCTTTGTGACTAAAGAGACTCTAATTTCTATCAGTTAGTGCAACTATTGTGCTTACATTTGTGAAAATGGAGTTGTCTTAAAGCTGATCTGATACATCTTTCCAAGTGAGATTCACTCCTTTGGGTTAAAGCAGATTTTGTTTCCCACTCTTTTAAAATAACCAGCACTGTGCAAACTAAACGAGTTGGTATTAATCAGTCACACTCTGTTCTGCTCAAAAAATGATACTGGTTGAAAGGTGTGGTGTTTGGCAGCTCTGGTTTAGTGTGGCCCCGGGGAACATAGTGTGGGCCCACAGGAGGGCGGCGGCAGCAGCAGCAGCAGCAACAGCAGCAGCAATTGTCATGTCTCTGCACTACAACTCGCTTTTTGAGACTAACCAGCTTCTTGGCATCGTAGGCATCCCTTTCGTCTCTGAGTTTTTTGTTCATCTCCCTGATTAAAAGAAAAAGGATTGATTTGCAGTCAGCAGTAACATACACTGGACTGAATCACACAGTTCTTACTCTGCACAGTTCATCCCACTAATAGTAAACACTAATGAATACCCAACATTTATCTCTGCTGAGTAGCCACTGTGGGGAGAAAAATTCCCATTTCAGATACACAACCAATATATTGGTGTTAGCTTTAAAACTTCATTGCTCTTCTGAGTTACATAGTTCCTGGGGTTTAGTTGGTCACTTGAACATAAAAGTACCCATTACTGCTTGATGCTACTAGTCCCACCCAGCCATTATTTAAAGGGCATAGTTAATCTATTATGCAGACAGAGAGAGGAGGAGCAACAGTAACAGTCCATTGTATCCAAAATAGTGGAGTCACGTGTCGTTCCTTTAACCGTATTGGCCTTTGAAGAGTGTGCATCATGCAATTTCAGTACGTGTGCTATCACAGCAAACACATGCCTGGCTTCCTACAGTCATAGCGGTGACAGTTTGACTTCTCCTGGACAGACTTTGCCAGCATCACTGTGATGGGGGTACTGTATTTGCCCATAGTGTATAGGTAATATGGATATGGAGAAGAAGCAAGTAAATGAAGTTGAGGTACAGATCAACTGATATCATGGAATGGCAGAACAGGCTTGAGGGGCTGAATGGCCTACCCCTACTTCCCTGTTTCAATTTTCCTACGTTCCTACAAGGGGCGGTACTTTTATCAGCTCTTTCATTTTCATGTATAAAATAGGCAAGAGCGTAAAGCAGAGAACACCAGTTTATTCTTGCATTAATATTTTGTTAAATTTAATGAATAAAATGAAAATGTACCAGAATGGCAGTGAGAAAATGACTTATCAAATATATTAAAATCATCTCTCCTTTATTATGAGTAAAACATTATACAATTAAAAAGCAGCTATTCAGAGAACCAACTTTCTTTAATACAGTTGTTGTTTAGACTCTGCCATTGGTTAATGCCAATAACTACCTGAGAAGTTCCAGCTGTCTCAGCAGACTCTCTCTTTCCTTTTGCATGTTCTTTGACACCTTCAAGACATCCCTGTTCAGAAACAAAGGCCTGTTTAATGGTTTTAGTATTTCATTTCTGCAGAAGCTGGAGACTAGCCCAAGCATTTGAGAGTTCCACAGAGGCCATCAGAACCATGTTTGGTCACACTGCAAGGAGTCACGTTTGACCTGAACAGTGTAGGAACTAAGAGGTTAACCTCTGCCATGTTTTATTTGTTGGATGAATCTATGTAAGTTGTAGTCTGATACAAATTCACATGAGATGCTATGTTTTAAAGTAGAATGATTTTAAGTGATGTTGTGGTTATGCTAGGGAATAGTTACCCTTTGTATATGTATCAATGTATTTGATTAGAACTAGGTTATGGACTTTGTGTTTAGAATCATGTTGTTAAATGTGAAATGTATATTTTTATGCTGTCGTAGGGAGATGGTGGGAGACGGTGTTCACTGTCACGACAATAGCAGAAATAGCTTTGCTATGAGACCGGATGTCTTGATAACTGCCCATTCTGGATTTCAATTAAGACAGGCTCAGTCTCAATAAGGGATGGACTTGTAGTCCACTCAAGGATGGTAATGCAAGTAAAGATATTCAGAGACCATTCAAGACTGGAATGTTGATGGGGACAGCAAACATTCCCCATTGTGAGACAATGACTTGGACCATCAAGCTGTCTCCAGAGACAATGTACAGAGGGTAGGGTCATATCAGCTGTAATCTGATTATTATAAACTAATCAAGAAGGGACAATGTACAGAAGGTGAGGTCATACCTGACCAAAGAGTTAAGGTGGACCATAACCTAATATGGAAGGAAGGAACCCTCGAAGGGAACCATAAATGGCAGGTGCTGGGACAATTTGGGGCGCACAGATTCAAGAAGAGACTACCCTACAGTCACCAGAACACCTCAAGAAGGAAGACTGCGCCATAGCAGCTCGGAAAGCAAGGACCGAGGATACCCTGCACTCTGGTGTATAACTACTGCCGTTGGTTAAGTATTGCTTGTATATTCTTGCTGTATTTAATAAACTCTCTATCTTGATTAAGAAATCAGAGTCTGTGCCTTGTGGGTCAAAAGCTAGTCAACATCCCATCTAAGCACACAAAAATCTTACAACAGCAAGGATTAACCTACTTCCTCATCATTCTCTTTCCATCACTGGCAGTCATCACTCTTTGACAAAAATATAGCCAAACTTCAACTAAAGAGGACTCTCAATGTTTTTGCCCTCTTGCACTTGGACAATGCATCCAGGTTGTAACTCCCTTATTGCTGCTTGGGCAGGGAACCAAGAATAGAACTTGGGGCCTTCCCTGTTTGCATGTCCAGTCAGTGTCACACCAGGGGGTGCAGTTACCCAGTAGATGGGGCAGCTTTCTTGGAAATACAACAACATATAAATCTAACATGTAAATCTAAACAGCATCAATGAAGAATATTAGGTTCATATTCCTCAAGGCATGTGTGCTGGGTCCTGAACAGTGCAGTATAGTAATTTACTTTGCATGCTGTTTGACATTGTGTGTTGCTTTTTCAATAATATTCCCCCCATTCCTGATTCTTAACTGTCCTCTGAAGTGGCCTTGCAAACCTTCAGCTGTATCAAAACAGAAGGTGGTTCACCATCACCTTCTCAGGGCAATGAAGCCTTGCCAGCGATACTCTCGTCCGGAAAAGGATAATAAACAAACAGGTTCAGAGCTTCAATAAACTGATGTGATAGAGTACCAATAAAAAATAGCACAGTGATCTAGTGTAGGAAGGCTGAATAGCAAGCTCCATAGTAAATCAAGTCTCAGAATGCTACATACCAAAATGGAAGTTGACCTCCCCTTAGCCAATTGTCACAAGATTGTGACAAAAATCATGACACAAAATAAGCTGTGTGACAACAGAAAATACACAGTTGCACGAATTTTATAGAAATGCAGATGATATTATGGCTGATGTAAATTATTCACAGTACCGATATTTAATCTGATCCTCCAACAGTAAACCCACACCACCTTATTCTCAGTACAAGAAATCCCTTCATTACTCCAACTAGTTATGTATAATTATCACAAGTCCATGGCTGCTTCTTAAAAAGAAAAACAGCATTTATATAGGGCCTTTCATATCCACAGGATATGCCAAAATGCTTCACGAGCACTTTTTACAAGTGCTGTGACTTATGTAGGCAAACATTACATGTTTTTTTTTTAAGTTCTTGGGATGTGGGTAACTCTAACAAGTAGATTTCGAGGGCATTAATAATGTGGGCCTGGAATCATATGTAGGCCAGAATGAGATGGATGGTTCCCTTCCTTGAAGGATATTAATGAATCAGTTGGGTTTTTACAATTCAGCAGGTTTGATGGTAATTTTTCCAGTGCCAGCCCACAAATTATTAATTTTACTTTCTTCAATTTCACAACATGTAAACAGCAAGATCCCACAAACAGCAAATTAGATGAATGATCAGTTAATCTGTTTTTGATGGTACTCATTGAGGGAAGATTGTTATTCAAGACACAGACTCTACTATGCTTTGAATAATACTATGAGATCTTTCAAGTGCACACGAACCAAAGGATCAGGCAGATGGTGATAAATACAGTATTTGCGTATTGATAACTAAACACTAGATGGCTCCCTGTGTAAGAATTTTACTCCAATTTCTTCTATTAATTTGCTATTCCTTGACAAGGATGTTCTAGAGGATCTAGAACTAAAGGGCGGCACAGTGGCGCAGTGGTTAGCACCGCAGCCTCACAGCTCCGGGGACCCGGGTTCGATTCCGGGTACTGCCTGTGTGGAGTTTGCAAGTTCTCCCTGTGTCTGCGTGGGTTTTCTCTGGGTGCTCCGGTTTCCTCCCACAAGCCAAAAGACTTGCAGGTTGATAGGTAAATTGGCCATTATAAATTGTCACTAGTATAAGTAGGTGGTAGGGAAATATAGGGACAGGTGGGGATGTTTGGTAGAAATATGGGATTAGTGTAGGATTAGTATAAATGGGTGGTTGATGTTCGGCACAGACTCGGTGGGCCGAAGGGCCTGTTTCAGTGCTGTATCTCTAATCATAAAGGCAGTTAGTTAATACCACACCAATGCGAATAGTTATTCAGACATAACAGATGAGACGGCAGTTTAATGTCTCATCCTAAAGGCTGGATTTATTTTAGAATGAGGGATGGAGGCTAAAGGCAGGTTCAATAAAGACTTTGCATCTTCTTGACAAAGAAAGACAACCAGTACTGTTGATAAGTTGATATATATATATATGGAAAATATTTAATGTATATATACACATACATCCACATATATACATATATATATGTGGACTATTATTCAGAGTCCTTTCATTATTATTTGGTGACCTATATAAGAATAAATCAGACTCAATTAGCCTTAGAGTGCTCCAACTCACTGTTTTATATATGAACATTGAGTACAAAACATGAAAGCACTAAAAGATTACTAAATCATTTAATGCATGTCAAACTTAATTCTGCTATTCCCAACTTGTTTTCTTTGAGGAAAAGACTGAAATGAGATTTGAGCCAAATATTTAAATATTTAAAATGAAGACATAAATAATGTGGATGGAAGTAGGTCTTTCAACTTAGCTGTGATTACAGGTTAGTGAGTTTAGGCAAGGGTGCTAATCAGTAGAACTGTCCTCTCATCTCTTATAGGATAACATGTATGTAAATTGTGAAATAGCTCCCACCAGTAGTACTCACTACTTTATCAATTTGGAAAAAAAATGAATGAAAAATGTTTATAAGTGTATATACAGTGATAGGTTATTATAATCTGTATCATAGTGTTTTGGTTTGATGCAGCTTGAACATCAAGGTTTTGCCGAGCCCTTTCTTTCCCTTTTTTAAGTTTAATGAAGAATAGTTAGATAAAACTATAAATAAAACATACAGCAAGATGCTGCACATTAGCATTTATCAGCCCAGTCCTGGAACCATGAAGTCCTTACCTCTTTCTTCTTCACTGTCTCCTACAATCTACAGGCTTCAGGAGCTTAGTTTTGTCTGGCTACTACCTCTTGAACCATTTCATTCCCTCTTC
This sequence comes from Heterodontus francisci, assembly GCF_036365525.1. Classification (NCBI taxonomy): domain Eukaryota; kingdom Metazoa; phylum Chordata; class Chondrichthyes; order Heterodontiformes; family Heterodontidae; genus Heterodontus; species Heterodontus francisci. Next base: position 37,696,110 of record NC_090384.1, read on the forward strand.
CACTCTCTTCAGTCATAGTGGTGTTCTGCAGTAATGCCCTGGACATTCAATTGTATGTCTCATGGCAGAGTCACTAGTGTAAGGAACTGCTCAGTATTTGAATTTATGAAGCTGTGCACCGCAGGCCAACATTGTGAAGAATAAAATTTGGAAGTTAGATCTTGAGTTATGAGGACAAAGTGGTTTTGTAAAGAATTACTCCCTCTATGGACACTGTTGTAAACCTCATAATCCATTCGCTGGAATGAAAGGTTACACAGGTCAAGTATAGACATGATGATGAAATACTCTACAGGACATGATGGTTACTGTTGGAACTATGGAACTGTTATCTCTGGTATCCACTGATCAAGATTAGGTAACAAAATTACATTTAGAAGGATGGTTAAATGATCAATAGAGCCACACACTGGAAAGTCATAGGGTGTGCCAGAGGAATTCACAGTAATAGATTAGATGACATTTAAGTGACAGCATAGACAGATTTGGCACAAGACATTTAAGTTATACTGTTGATCCAGATGAAGAGAAGAATTTCCATACACATGGCGTCTCATCATCACATCCTCAAAATTACTTTTGAAGTACAGCTTATTTACCCCCCAGAAATCAACTTTGCAATTCTGTTATGTATTAAAAACTTCATGTCTGTGTCCAGATAACTTTAAAGGAGAATCCAACTTGAAAACCAGGAGAGAGAGGGCCCATTCTAAACAGTGGACACAAGGGTTGGAAGGAAAAGGAGAAAAACAGAACCTTTTTTTTCTTCGAGGCCGTTATTTAAAACCTAACCTCAAACCATAGACTATTTTAGTGGGTGATGACCATGTTTCTCATTGGCAATGATCTGGAACTGTCAATTTTGCCCAAGAGCTATCCCTTGGGTTGCCTGGATGTATTTCTGGAGGTTTCATTACATAAGCACCTCCAGCCTTGCCCCACAGTCCCCCACATTAGTAACCCAACATGTCCATCCTCTCGGTGCCCCACTTTCCTGCGTTAAATAAAATCTCCATTACCCAGTTGGATGATTTTTGACTGTCAGTTAAACAACCTTTTCTTTCCTATCACAAATATTTTTTGTAACTAATACACAAAATTGTTAATTTTTTCTAATGCTTCAATGGTTCTTCTCCCCAAGTTTGGTCCCAGCAATATCCCGGAGATTAGTCTTGAACTCCTAAAGACTCCAGGGCAATCCTAGCTGTTCACTGGATGGCCAACTGAAATGAAGGTAAGAGAGGGTACAAGATGTGAGGAAACGGCGGCACAGTGACGCAGTGGTTAGCACTGCAGCCTCACAGCTCCAGGGACCCGGGTTCGATTCTGGGCACTGCCTGTGTGGAGTTTGCAAGTTCTCCCTGTGTCTGCGTGGGTTTTCTCCGGGTGCTCCGGTTTCCTCCCACAAGCCAAAAGACTTGCAGGTTGGTAGGTAAATTGGCCATTATAAATTGTCACTAGTATAGGTAGGTGGTAGGGAAATATAGGGACAGATGGGGATGTTTGGTAGGAATATGGGATTAGTGTAGGATTAGTATAAATGGGTGGTTGATGGTCGGCACAGACTCGGTGAGCCGAAGGGCCTGTTTCAGTGCTGTATCTCTAATCTAATCTAATCTACAAGAGCTAACCAGAAGCCCACTGCAAGTTATACATGACTTAAAAGCATTTAGCCTATTGTGATAGAAACCACACCTGCCAAATGGAAAATATTAATTTCATCATATAAAACATCATTTGAACACTTACTGGACATTAAAAGACCACAGAGCAGTAGCTGAAAACTTGGCTGCACATTAGCATTCTAAAAGACAGTTGCATGGAGAGACAATGGGAGTACTCCCAGATTCAATTAGCCAGATGAGTTTTGACAATAGTGATGATCAAGAGATGTTGAGAGTCAGTGAATGTGTAAGAGCCAGCATTAACCAACCCCCCCCACCCCACCAACTGAGAGTGTCTGGTAAGCTGTGAGAAATCCACAAACCTTGCAGACGAGGCTGTCTCAAACAAAAAGCTAGTTAGATGACTAACTTACTGGCCAACCTGGAGTTAATTGAATTGTGCTCACAGAACCATTTTTGAAAGAGACAGCAATTGAACTTCAAGAAGAGAGCACTCCCTCTCTCTGTCTCTCTCTCTCTCTCACGCAAAGTTCCAGGGACCCATGGAAGTAAGTTAAGCCTCAAGTCAGAAGACCAGTAAAACAAGTTTGGAAGTATGCACTGGGCCCCAACGAGAACTGCAGACTTAACTTCAAACAAAGACTTTACATCCAACCCAAAACCAGTAACTGAACTCCATCTAGTACTTCAAACCCTTCCACTTTAATTCTTTCTCCTCCTCTGTCTCTATTTGCATGTGTGTTTATTGTGTATGCATGGAAGCATGGTCACCTCATGTATTTTCAGTCGTTTTAACTGATGTCATGCAGGCCCCCACCTGCCAGGAATGAGGCACATTAATTTTGCCACATGGACATTAAATTCCAAATTGTTGCTGGGATAAAAAGAGAAGGCCTATTACAAGGGCTGCCAGACTGGCTGGAAAGACATTTTTGCATATTGACAGACAGTATTGACGGGACAAAGTGGCTATTCCCTGCTCCAATTTAACCCACAATGAACCTTTGATCACCAGGTATTTTGTGGAGAGGAGACATTCCAAGGTCTGCTAGGACAAGACAATCCTCAAGGGCCAGGACTGACTAAGCCAGCTGGTCACATGACTAACTAACTGTTGCAGGTGTTTTTGAACTCGCCACAGAGAATTTGAATTCAAAGCTGTTTGCTCCTGGACTGAAAAGACCACGTGTGGCTGCCTTGCCGCAGCCTCTCCTGTCTGCTCCCATCTCTTTCTCATGGAACTCCAAGACCCATTGAAGACACATGAACCCCAAGAGAGAAAAGTCTCCTAAGGTGAACAAGGTTTAAGAATAATGCTGGGCCCCAATGAGAAGCAAGATCCACCTACAAACAAGGACTCTACAGTGAGCTCGAAGACCTGTAACAAAAAAAACTCTGCAGATATTACCTCAAATCTTTCCACTTTATTTTTCTTCTGCACTTTCCTGTCTCTATTTGCATGTGCGTATCACGTATGCACGCTAGTGTGGGGTGCAGCGTGTATCTGTAGGCGTTAACCGAATTAGAGTTTTTAGTTTAATAAATTTCACTTTTCTTCTTTAAACCTAAGAAAGACTGTTAGTGCTCAATTCTTTGCCTTATAATTAGAAAGTTGTGAACAAGGATTCACCAAGGGGGAGCTAAAAACACTGTTTTAAAAAAGAACCCTGTTACAGTAAGACCAGGTGAAGGCTGAGAGCGAACCCCTAGACACCCTTCTCACCTGGTCGTAATACTGAGTTAGAATTTTGAGATGAATAAACTTACACCTTTCTTGTTTAAATCTGAGAAAACCTATCTGGTTCATTTTGGAGCAATTACTATTAGAGAGCAGTGAGCAAAGGGGGGAAGCTAAAAATAGTATGTTTTAAAAGTTAAACCCTGTTATGGTCAAACCAGGAAAAGGCTGAAAGGGGAGCCCTAGACTACTTCCTCACCTGGTCGTAACAGAAATTTGGGGGCTAGCGTCCTGGATTGGCCTCGCAGACAAAAGAGAAATTGGGAGTGGGAAATCAAACTAATACCAATCAAAAAGAGAAAAGTTTTCAATACAGGGTTTCTTGTGCTAGAATACTTACATGTCTGCAACTGAAGCCAGTAACTCCCCAAGCCTCTACCACATCCCCACCATTCTCCTACCACCTACCTATACTAGGGGCAATTTACAATGGCCAATTTACCTATCAACCTGCAAGTTTTTGGCTGTGGGAGGAAACCAGAGCACCCGGCAGAAACCCACGCAGACACAGGGAGAACTTGCAAACTTCGCACAGGCAGTATCCAGAACTGAACCCAGGTCACTGGAGCTGTGAGGCTGCGGTGCTAACCACTGCACCACTGTGCCAACCTTGGGATGAGTTAAAGCCACTGTCTATGGAGGAGTCGAGAAATATGGCTGAGCAGTGTGGGATCACTTTCCGTGCCAAGGTTAGGAAGTCTGAACTCCTAAGACTAGTGACCAACCATTTTCCCCTCGAATCTGAAGAAGCAGAGACAGGGTTAAAAGTAGACTCCGACAGGGTATTGCTAGCAAAGATACAATTGGAACATAGGAAACTTGAATTTGAAGACAGGGAAAGAGAGAGATAAAGGGAGAGACAGGAGAAAGAGAGAGAGAGAGTAGAGAGAAAGAGAAAGAAATGTCCAGAAGGAACGGGAGGAAAGATTTCTGAGGTGGCTTGAGTTAACTAGGGGGCGACAGAGTAACCCCAGAAAAAGCATGGAAAATACGAGTGCGGGGCTGAGTACGGAATTTTAAAAATTATCCCAATTGATTCCAAAATTCAATGGGGGAGACGTGGAAGAATGTTTTGTATCTTTTGAGAAACTGGCAAAGCAGTTAAAATGGCCGGCTGAGAGCGGGACTCTTCTGGTGCAAAGTAAGTTAACAGGAAAAGCCCATCAGGCTAATTCCCTGTTGCTAGATGAGAGCTCATCAAATTATGAACTGACAAAAAATGCTATCTTTGGGGCATATGAGCTAGTACCAGAAGCCTATCGCCAGAAGTTTAGAACCCTTAGGAAGCAAGCTGATCAAATTTACCTGGAGTTTGACAGAAATAAACAGCTGGCTTTTGACCAGTGTTTGGGGGGCTCTTAAAGTGCAGCCCAGCCCTGAAAACCTCAGAGAGGTGATTTTGCGAGAGGAATTTAAAAACTCTCCCCCGCTCTTCATAAAGACCTATGTGGAGGAACAAAAAGTTCTTAGAGCAAGACAAGCCATAGTTCTGGCTGATGAGTTTGCTCAATATACAATTTCCCCAGGGGAAAACCTTTCCTAGTCACCCCCACAAATCCGAAAAGAACAAAGGGTGGGAAGGTGATAGGAGCCCAAGCAGTCCTGGGAGAGGAAGAAAAGCAGAACACACATGGGCCCTCCTCCAGCGCAAAAGGATAGTGCTGTAAGTAGGAGTGAGATCTGGAGACCTGTGTGCTTCCATTGTAATAAGGCAGGTCATTTGAGAGCTGACTGCTGGAAACTACAGGGAAGACCTGTAGGGTTAATCAGGGCACACTTGCCCAGTAAAGGAGGAGGGACCCTGATGGAAAGCACAGCTGAACAAGCTGTGGCTTTAACTGCAGCAGTAGTAAGGCCCAGAAAACATACTGCTGCAGATGCAGGAAAACTTAATAGTATTCCTGAAGGTTATCAGGATTTTGTGTCTAAAGGGAGAGTAACCCTATACCCCTCAATTGGGGCAAGCAAGCCCATAGTAATTCTCAGGGACATAGGGGCCACTAGATCCTTTTTACTGGGAAAAGGTCTGACCTTTCACCCAGAGAGTGCAGTAAATACCAGAATGGTGGTGAATGGTATTGGAGGGCAGTGTACGTCTGTACCTTTATACCGGGTGCGACCTAGTTTCGGAACCGATGACCATAGGGATTGTCCCTAGTTTGCCTGTGGACAGGGTTGACCTGCTCCTAGGTAATGATCTGGTGGGGGCGAAGGTGGTAGCCTCCCCCATAGTGAAAGAAAGACCACAGGAGGTCAGAGAGACAGGGCAGTGGCAGGGGACGGTCCCCTGCAGTTCCCCTGAATGTGTAGTGAATCAGGCCATGATCAAACCAGCTCCCCCAGAGGAGACTGCATTGGCACTGCAAGCGGGTGACCATGAGGTCTGTCTGAGACTTTCTTTGGAAAGTTAGAAGACCAAGGGAATGGATTAAATGAATCTTCCCTAGCTGAGGCTCAGCGAGCTGACCCAGTGAGTTAGCACAGGCTGCCCAGTTTGAAAGTGAAGCAGAGGGAGTCCCTGATTTTTCTTTGGGCCTCCTTATCTCGAGAGACAATGGATACGCGCCTGGAGGTGGTCAGTGGTTTGTGAAGCAGCGCCTGGAGTGGCTATAAAGGCCAATTCTGGAGTGACAGGCTCTTCCACAGGTGCTGCAGAGAAATTTGTTTGTTGGGGCTGTTGCACAGTTGGCTCTCCCCTTGCGCCTCTGTCTTTTTTCCTGCCAACTACTAAGTCTCTTCGACTCGCCACAATTTAGCCCTGTCTTTATGGCTGCCCGCCAGCTCTGGCGAATGCTGGCAACTGACTCCCACGACTTGTGATCAATGTCACACGATTTCATGTCGCGTTTGCAGACGTCTTTATAACGGAGACATGGACGGCCGGTAGGTCTGATACCAGTGGCGAGCTCGCTGTACAATGTGTCTTTGGGGATCCTGCCATCTTCCATGCGGCTCACATGGCCAAGCCATCTCAAGCGCCGCTGACTCAGTAGTGTGTATAAGCTGGGGATGTTGGCCGCTTCAAGGACTTCTGTGTTGGAGATATAGTCCTGCCACCTGATGCCAAGTATTCTCCGAAGGCAGCGAAGATGGAATGAATTGAGACGTCGCTCTTGGCTTGCATACGTTGTCCAGGCCTCGCTGCCGTAGAGCAAGGTACTGAGGACACAGGCCTGATACACTCGGACTTTTGTGTTCCGTGTCAGTGCGCCATTTTCCCACACTCTCTTGGCCAGTCTGAACATAGCAGTGGAAGCCTTACCCATGCGCTTGTTGATTTCTGCATCTAGAGACAGGTTACTGGTGATAGTTGAGCCTAGGTAGGTGAACTCTTGAACCACTTCCAGAGCGTGGTCGCCAATATTGATGGATGGAGCATTTCTGACATCCTGCCCCATGATGTTCGTTTTCTTGAGGCTGATGGTTAGGCCAAATTCATTGCAGGCAGACGCAAACCTGTCGATGAGACTCTGCAGGCATTCTTCAGTGTGAGATGTTAAAGCAGCATCGTCAGCAAAGAGGAGTTCTCTGATGAGGACTTTCCGTACTTTGGACTTCGCTCTTAGACGGGCAAGGTTGAACAACCTGCCCCCTGATCTTGTGTGGAGGAAAATTCCTTCTTCAGAGGATTTGAACGCATGTGAAAGCAGCAGGGAGAAGAAAATCCCAAAAAGTGTGGGTGCGAGAACACAGCCCTGTTTCACACCACTCAGGATAGGAAAGGGCTCTGATGAGGAGCCACCATGTTGAATTGTGCCTTTCATATTGTCATGGAATGAGGTGATGATACTTAGTAGCTTTGGTGGACATCCGATCTTTTCTAGTAGTCTGAAGAGACCACGTCTGCTGACGAGGTCAAAGGCTTTGGTGAGATCAATGAAAGCAATGTAGAGGGGCATCTGTTGTTCACGGCATTTCTCCTGTATCTGACGAAGGGAGAACAGCATGTCAATAGTCGATCTCTCTGCACGAAAGCCACACTGTGCCTCAGGGTAGACGCGCTCGGCCAGCTTCTGGAGCCTGTTCAGAGCGACTCGAGCAAAGACTTTCCCCACTATGCTGAGCAGGGAGATTCCACGGTAGTTGTTGCAGTCACCGCGGTCACCTTTGTTTTTATAGAGGGTGATGATGTTGGCATCGCGCATGTCCTGGGGTACTGCTCCCTCGTCCCAGCACAGGCATAGCAGTTCATGTAGTGCTGAGAGTATAGCAGGCTTGGCACTCTTGATTATTTCAGGGGTAATGCTGTCCTTCCCAGGGGCTTTTCCGCTGGCTAGGGAATCAATGGCATCACTGAGTTCCGATTTGGTTGGCTGTATGTCCAGCTCATCCATGACTGGTAGAGGCTGGGCTGCATTGAGGGCAGTCTCAGTGACAGCATTCTCCCTGGAGTACAGTTCTAGGTAGTGCTCAACCCAGCGGTCCATCTGTTTGCGTTGGTCAGTGATTATGTCCCCCGATTTAGATTTGAGGGGGGTGATCTTCTTGATGGTTGGCCCAAGAGCTCTCTTTATGCCATCATACATTCCTCTGATGTTTCCGGTGTCTGAGGCCAGCTGAATATGACTGCATAGGTGTTGCCAGTAGTCGTTTGCGCAACGCCTAGCTGTTCTTTGTGCAGTACTTCTGGCTGCTTTAAGTGCTGCGGATGTTAAATCGCTGGGGGCTTTCTTGTAGTTCAAAAGTGCAATGCGCTTAGCGGCTATGACAGGTTCCAGCTCTTCATTATGAGATTGAAACCAGTCTGCATTTCTCTTCGCACTTTTGCCGTAGGTGGTCAAAGCTGACTCATAGATGGCGCCTCTGATGTGGGCCCACTTGGTCTCAGCATCCCCTGTGGGAGTGTTTTGAAGGGCTGTTACAAGTGAATTTAGAAATTTTTGTAACAGCTGTGGGTGAGAAATTCTGCTCGTGTTGATGCGCGGGTGGCCCTTCTGCTTGGAATGATGCAACTTCTTTGGTCTGAGTCTAACCTTGCTGCACACCAGGGAGTGGTCGGTGTCGCAGTCCGCACTGTGGAAGCTGCGTGTGATTTGAACACTGTTTAAGGCGGCTCGCCTTGTGACAATGAGGTCTAGCTGGTGCCAACGACGTGATCTTGGGTGCCTCCATGAAACCTGGTGACAGGGTTTAGTGTGAAAGAACGAGTTGGTGATGCAGAGGTTATGATAGGTACACAACTCAAGCAGTCTCTGCCCGTTCTCATTCATCCTTCCAACGCCATAGCGCCCAAGGCAGGAGGGCCATGAGTCATGGTCGGCCCCAACCCTGGCATTAAAGTCCCCCAGCAGGAATAGGTGTTCGGTGTTGGGGATGCTGCTAATGATGTTATGGAGTTGTTCATAGAACTGGTCTTTAGCTTCAGGTGCAGAACAGAGTGTTGGAGCATAGATGCTGAGTAGGTGTACTGGACCAGAGGTGGTGAGCAGTCGGATGGACAGTATGCGTTCCGAGCCATTTGAGGGAGGCTCTATCATGCTGAGCAAGGAGTTTCTGATGGCGAAGCCCACTCCATGCTGTCTTGGTTCTTCAGGATCCCTGCCCTGCCAGAAGAAGGTGTAGTCTTGCTCTGCTAGAGAGCCACTCGCGGGGAGGCGAGTCTCCTGAAGTGCTGCAATGTCCACATTGAGTCTACTGAGCTCGTTGTTAATGATGGCGGTCTTCCGAGAATCGTTGATTTGTGTAAGGTCTACCGACAGGCCAGGACACATAGTTCTGACGTTCCAGCTTGCAAAGCGAAGGGCTGGTACCTTCTTTCCTTTTTTCATGTTGTTTGGTGCGGTGTATCAGTCCACCTTTCGGGCAATGACCCTGAGCTCCAAGCACCCATTGAAGCAGGCAGACTGTGGCGGGACAGAACCTTATTGACCGGGGGCTGCCCGGTTTGAGGCGGGCGGTAGCTGTCCAGTGAGGTGCAATGACCTCTCCCACCGACAAAGGCAACCCGTGGCGCCCAGTTTCTACGCCAATTTATCTGGACTTATAACCCGTAACTGCTGCCTTCCGTGTTGTTTCAGTCGCTGTGAGGCAACTATGGAGTGACCTCTCCATGGCGCATGCCTGGGCAAATTTATGGAGGTTGAGAGTTGCCCAGTCGTCAAAACCCCCCTCTCGGCCTTTCTGGTGGGGTCCAAAGGAGTGCAGGACACGACGTTTGGCACCAGTATGGCTGCAGGAACTGCCGGAAACATGCCAAAGGTGACACATGACCGCCTACGGGGTTCCGCTCCGGATTTTCTGTTAGGGTTTACTCCCTTAGCCTTGGTCTCTCCCGAGACGCCCACAAGGCAGTGGGGTTGTTGGGGCCCCTACACAGGTGTAGGATGGTGCCGGTGGGAGGAGGGGATGCAAGGGGGAGGGGTAGAGGGATGGGGTGGGGGGGGGTGCAGGGGAAGGGGGTGCGGGGTGAAGATGGTGCGAGGGGGGGGGCGGGCTGGGACGGGGTTGTGAGGGGGTGAGCTGAGAGGGTGGAGCAGGGAAGGGGACGGGGGTGGGGGGGGGGTGGAAGGGGGGTAAAGGAGGGGGGTAAAGGAGGGGGGTAAAGGAGGGGGGTAAAGGAGGGGGGTAAAGGGGGGGGAGGGGGGGGTGGAATCTGGTGCAGGTAATAAGCCATTTCCTCAGTGCCCACCATCGACGTCCGGAAAGCTCATCCACGTCCTTCGGGAGGTGAAGCATCATTTGGCAGACTTAGAGGTGATTACATTTGTTAAGGGTTTTTTTTTTGCAGTGGTTTAAATAAAGGCATGCAGCATTGCCGACAGTGCGCTGCAGATGCTCTCCGAGCCATCTCCCGCGGGCGCTTTGAAGTTGCGGCCGGGGGGGCCGTTCGTGGATGTTTTGGGTGTTCGGGGCACCTTTTCACAGGACTTCTCTCGGGTCCCGCTGCTCCTTCTTCACCTCAATGGACTTACCGCATGCCGTGGCTGCAGACACTCTGGACTGTGAAGACAGCAGGATCGGAGATTAAAGTATCGGCAGCTGTTCTCGTCAGTTTCATCCGGATCAATTTCATTGAGAAAACAAAGAGCAGGTGTGGCTGGGGGAGGGCAGTGGGCCCAAGTAACATACACTAAACTAACTGTTAACTTTTAGATAGGGCTAAAATGAACTGATTTAAAGAGCCAGGGGAATTTAAACAGTTTAAGAGGGCAGAATGGGGGAGAAAACGTTAGGGATGGCAGCAGATGGCCATGGATAGAGTTGAACAGCAAGGGAGCTTCCTCGGGAGCTTCCAGCACAGGAGCCATCTTGAAAGCTACTATTTAAAGAATGAGGTACTGATGAGGAAATGGAGTTCTCCTCACAGACTTGAGGATAAAGAGTAATAAGGCAGGTTCACCAGGTAGTGGTGCCGCAGAGGCAGCGGAGAGAAATATTAAGAATGGTCCATGTGATTACAGTGGCTGTACATGTCGGTATACGATGGCAGTTTGACTGGCCAAATCTCCACAAAGATGTGGTAGAGTAGTGCAGGAGTTGCCACATGTGCTAGGTTGAGGGGAAACCCCAACCCACAGTGAAATCTGCACCCTTAAGTTTTGTTTGGAGGACCCTCCAGCAGAGGACTGGTAAATTGTAAGGGACCCCTACCAAGAACAAAAGGGGACAGACAGGCACAGGGCTGGCAAGAAATTAGAGAGGAAAGGAGAAACAGGGACAAAGAGGACAGGTTAAAGGAGATCCGAGAGGATTCCCAAATGGAAACCCCTACTATCGAGTCAACTAACCCCGAAATGTTGGAAAAATTAGACCCCACATCCTCTATTAAATGCAGGCACCAGAAACATCCCACCAGAGTTGCTAACAGAATTCACAGAAACCTACTAGGACAAAGAACGTCCTCAAGAAAACAGAGAAACTGTGAGGGTGATGCCTCACCTAGTCCAAGTGCCGCAGAAGTGCAGTAGAATCTGGACAAATACCTGCAAGCAGGATATTCCCAGAGGACAAAGGGAAGATTAGTAAAGAATTTCCCCCCCCCCCCCCCCCCCCACAGTCAGGAGAAAAGGGAAGCAACCATACCCGAAAGTGAAAAGCCCTTGCATGACTCATCAGAGCACTGAAAGAGAGATCAGACTGGATCCACCCACTGCCGACTCCCATGATCAGAACTCCAAACCAGGGCTAATTAAATGTAACCCTCCCCCTGCAGACCTCAACAGGAACAAAGGCACCCTCGACAGTCATAGAAATGTGAAAATTGCAAACCACCCCAAAAAAGTCACTCGTTTGTTGGGATGCCCATTCCCAACGTATTGCAGGCTGATTGTGAAGAAACTTTAAACCCCTTCGACAACACATAACTATCTCAGATCCATCTCAAGGAGAAAGGGGGCAGTTTAAAGCACCACTACTACTAAGGAAAGACAGACTGTAACAATTTTTAAGATTTCTGAATGAATGGAAATGAATAAGGAATGTATGTTTTCCTGTACTTTCTCTTCTTTCTACTTTATAATGAAATGCTCCCCTAATGTCGCATTTCATTCAGCCGGATGTAAAGGTGTGATGGAAACCACACCTGCCAAATGGAAAATATTAATTCTGTCATATGGAACATTATTTGAAGGCTTACTGAACATCGAACATAACTTGTTTTAAAAGACCACAGAACAGTGGCTGAAAACATAGCTGAACATTTTTGCATTCTAAAAGACAGTTGCATGGAGAGACAATGGGAGTACCCCCGGATTCAATTAGCCAGATGAGTTTTGGCAATAATGATGATCAAGAGAGATTGAGAGTCAGTGAGTGTGTAAGACCCAGCATTCCACCCCCACCCCACTGAGAGTGTCTGGTAAGCTGTGTGGAATCCACAAACCTCGCAGGCGAGGCTGTCTCAAACAAAAAGCTAGTTATATGACTAACTTACTGGCCAACCTGGAGTTAATTGTATTGTGCTCACAGAACCGTTTTTGAAAGAGACTGCAATTGAATTTCAAGAAGAGAGCACTCCCTCTCTCTGTTCTCCCAATGAGAACTGCAAGACTTAAATTCAATCAAAGACTTTACATCCAACCTACAACCAGTAACTGAACTCCATCTATTACTTCAAACCTTTCCCCTTAAATTCTTTCTCCTCTTCTGACTCTATTTGCTCATGTTTATCATGTTTGCATGGTCGCATCGCATATTTTTAGTAGTTTTAACTGAGTTAGTTTTGAGGTTAATAAACTTATACCTTTCTTGCTTAAATCTGTGAAAACCGATCTGGTTGATTTCTTTGCAATTACAATTAGAGAGCAGTTAGCAAGGAATCACTGAGGTGTATCTAAAAACACTGTGTTTTAAAAGTTAAACCCTGTTATGGCCAAACCAAGAAAAGGCTGAGAGGGGAGCCCTAGACCCCTTTCGCACCTGGTCGTAACACTATAGAACACAAGAAGTGAACTGGCAGCAGCCCCAGCCTACCTGGCTTTCTGCTGATGGTCATACCGGGCCTCATCTTGAAGAATCTGTAGGTTGACTTGTGTAGTCTCCAAGTCCTGCTTAGTTCTATCCAACTGCTCCTGTAGGTCCTCATTCATCTGCTTCAACCTTTCGTTCTGAATCCTAGTTTCCGTGTGCTCATAGCTAAACCCCTCAAGTTGTAGTTCCAGCTGTATATGGAGTCAATTAGACAGGATTCATTAATGCAATGCAGCAGAATCCATTTTAAATTATGGTGTCCTATTTTTCCCACCTGTTCCCCACCTGAGCAACTCCTGATCCTTCTCCTACTTGCTGCCGATTTCCTCCTTCCTGATCTCACTGTTAGTTTTCTAACTTACCACAGAGGGATCAGAGATTGAACATTGAACCTTCTGGGCCTGTATGGCTCAGTCCTACATCAAACAGTATATGTACCAGTTATGGTCATTGGAGGCTATCTGTGGTGTACAAAGTTATATCTGGCTGGATTTTGTGGAGGAGGCGGGGCTTGTGACGCTGGGCTGAAATGGCGGGGCGAGCCTCACCTCGGCCTTTTCATGTCCCCACCACTGCAGCAATATTCCGGTGCTTTGAAGGTTAAGTGTCCAGTGCCAGGATCCCCATCACTTTATAGACGGAAATCCTGCCTCCAAGAGCTGCCCACCAATCACAGGGGTGGCAGCTCAACAGTCCCGGCAACGCCACCGGGAGCGGTGGCCACTGCCAGTATTGCAGAGGCCTTGAACCTAGGCCCAGCGCTGGAACACCGCACCTCAGGTAAGTGAAGCAGGATTGCTAGGGCCAGTCCAGAAGGCCTCAGCGAGGGGGGGCGGGGGTGGGGTTTATGTGAGCGGTCGGAAAGCCCAAGAGGTGGGGGTGTCCTGGGAGGTGAATTGTTTCCCAGCCAGGACCCTCTATGGGCCACAGATTGCCAAAGGAGGAGGGACCTCCTTCCCCACCATCCCCCAAGCCCACAGGGAGGGTATCTCATTTTACAAAGCGTCCTCCCAATGTGGCTGAGGCACTGAGGCAAACCTCCCACAGCCACTGGTTAGATCGCAGCAGTGGCGGGAAGAGGCCCTTGAGTTGCCGTTAATAGGCCACTTAAGGCTATTAATTGGTCTCTGGACAGGAAGGCCATTGTCAGCCTATCTCACCCCCTGGCAAGATTGCTTGGCAACAGGGCGGCATCATGCCATCCACCCCCTGCTACCCCTCATGATTCCATGGGCAAACAAAAGAAATCTTATTTCTAATCATCAAGGACGTCAATCAGTTCTACACTTGGACGAACCAGATGTTCAACCTGAAATTCAGAAAGCACCGGATACTACAAATCTCAATGAAGGCCATCCAAGTCAAGAAACGAGAAGATTAGGTATAAGTATACACTCATTAATTCAGCCCTCCCCCTGCTCAGAGCCCCAACAATAGCCCTTCCCACAGTGGCCAGTACCAGTGGGAGTTAAGACATATAAACCTCGCTCCCTCTGGTTAGCTCCTGCTGCCTCCAGTTATACATATCATCTTGTCCTGCAAAAGAGGGAAGTGTTTTCTAAATGTCGTGCAATCTATTTGGGTAATGTGGCTGTCATGGTTGACCAGCTGGCAGTGTATGCATGCTGTGAGGCTTTCAACAGAGTGAGTCATGTGAGGGCAAGGTGAAGCTGTTGTTATGAAAACCCCACATGCCAAATGGGAAATATTAATTTCACGATTGGAACTTTTCTTAAGACTGTTACTGGAAATTCTTACAAATAACTTTTTTAAAAAAGAATAATCTGTCAGCCAAGATGGCCATGGCAATATTGCATTTGAAACAGCAACAGTAGACAGGAGACAACATGACTGAGGCAACCTAGCCAGAACAATGGGGTGCTCTCTAATTAAATTACCTGAGATGGCTTTCTCAACACAGTCATCAACAGCCATCGATACCCATTGACTTTGAAAGAGCCAACCTCCTCCAAGTGTGACTGAACAGCTTAAAGTGTGGTGTCTTGAATCTCAGAGAAAATTCCAGAAGGACATCATTAACACAACAAAAAGATTTTGGGAATATCATGTGACTGCTGTGCAGCTTTGGGGACGCTAAGCTTTGTCAGTCAGAAAGCAGACAATAATTGTAGGCGATCAAGGGAGCAACACTCTCTCTTTCTCTTCCTCTCTCCAGTAAAGATCCAGAGAAGTCTCAGCTGCAGCTGATAAAACCAAGTCTACAAGCTGCCACATCCAACAACTAGGAGGTCCGAAACCCATCTTCTGCCTTCCGGAGCCTGAGAAGCAAGCTCATACTGTGCACGTGGCCCAGTGAGGACTTCAGGACTACAATTTCAACTTAAGGACTCTGGAACTGATAAACTGTATCTAAATTCCCTCATTTATTTCACAATCTACTCCAACCACCCAACTCTGTTTTCATTATGTAATCTATTTGTTTGTGTGTCACTCTCACATGTGAATGTGGGCATGAATGCGCAGCATATTTTAGTAATTTTAACCAGTTTGGACTGTTAGGGATAATAAACTTATATTTTTCTTGTTTAAACTAAAGAAAATCTGTCTGATTGGTTCTTTGGCAATTATATTAGAGGAACAGGAGCAAGCACTCACTGAGGTGGTAAGTTCAATCACTGTGTTAAAAAAGGATAAACTCTGTTGCGGTCAAACCAGAGAAGGGGCAAAAGGGGAGCCTGTGACCCCCTTCTCACCTGGTCATAACACTGTGAATGATAGGTACGAGTCATGAGTCATGGAGATTGTTGGTAAGTGAGTGATAGGGATGTGTTGAATTGAGGAATGTTTGAGGCTAGTGGTGCAGTTGGTAGGATATAGCATTTGAAAGTGCATCCACTGACCTTGACCACTTGTATGAGGTCATTGAACTTCTTGTGATACTACATCCAGCTCCTCAGGGCTAAACTCCTGGCATTGATCTCCGTAGCTATCTGTTCCCATTGCCTTCTCATCATGTGTCTGCGGGTTGTCCTGATCCACTACAGATGCAGAATATCTTTCCTCCTTTCCATCTCTTCCACCAAGAATTCTAGTGCAGTGTCCAAAAAGCTTGGTGCATGTGCTCTCCCCTACTCAGCCATAGCTTTTTGTTGCGCAGCTCCATTCCAAAATGATCTCAGCACCTTCAGCAGCCACAATGCACCTTCCTTTTTAAGAGCTGCAGGCTAGTTTTAAATAGGACTAACAAATAGTGACATTGGGCCCCTTACTGACTCATGAACAGCATGGTTCATGCACATGACAATCTTATAATGAACAGACAGCACAAAGTTGGCAACCTGCCTGCATTACAATGATTGGACTTGGAGTAATCGTGCTTTGCATACCATTTTTAGGGGCTATCCAATTTAGCCTTCACTTAGTCTTCTGTAAGTAGTCCTCAGGTCAGTAACTTGCACTCATGTCAATATTTGACTAATAGGAGAGTCCTTGAAAGAATGAAAGGAAAGGAAATATCCACATGGAGTATGAATGCACATCTCCAATGTCTCACAAATTTCACACTGTTGTGACCAGTTGAGAAAGGGGTCTAGGGTTCCCTCTCAGCCTGCTCTTCCCGTAACAGGGTTTAATTTTAAACACACTGGGTTTTTAGCTCTGCCTTAGTGAATACTTGTTCGCCACTTTCCAATTAGAAGGCAAAGAAAAAGCACAAACAGGTTTTCTTAGGTTTAAAGAAGGTTGAAATTTATTAAACTTAAACCCTAATTTGGCTAACACCTACAGATACACAATGCGCCCACGCTAGCATGCATACGTGATACACACATACAAATAAAGACAGAAGAGAGAAGAAAAATAAAGTGGAAAAGTTTAAGGCAATCTCTGAAGAGGGTTTTTGTTACGGTTCTTCGAGCTCACAGTAGAGTCCTTGATTGTAGGTAGATCTTGCTTTTCGTTGGGGCCCAGTATTCTTCTTAAACCTTGTTCACTGTAGGAGACCTTTCTCTCTTGGGGCTCATGTGTCTTCAGTGGATTTGGAGTTCTGTGAGAAAGAGGTGGGAGCAGACAGACAGGAGGCTGTGGCGAGCCAGCCAGGGGAGGTCTTTTCAGGCGAGGAGCAAACAGATATTCTGAGTTCAAACTGTTTGTACAAATCAGAAAAAAACAGGTTGCCAAGCAGGCTAGTCACATGACCAGCTGGTCTGACTATGTCTATTTGTGGATTCTCTGGTCTTAGCCAACCCTGGAATGTCTCTTCTTACACACGATACCTAATGCTCAAAGTCCATTGTGCATTAAATTGGATAAGGGAAGTAACCACTTTGTCTCCACAAGCACTGTCTGTTAATATGCAAACGTCTTTCCAGCCAGGAACCTGGTGATTTTTTGAACAAGTCCTTTCTTCACTTCAGCAACAGTTTTCAAATCAAAGTTCATATGGCAAAATCAATATGCCTCATTCTTGGCAGGTGGGGGTCTAGCATGACACACCATTCAACAGTTCAGCTTTGTTATCTCTCAAACTATTACAAATAGAGTAACACATTTCCAAGTAAACACCTTCACAGATTTAAATTAAAAAATAGTTCGACACCATTCATTGCAAATTAAATATTTGCCAAGTGTAGCTTCTGTTTTTGATTTCTAAGCATTTGTTTCCATGGAGATTTGTTGAGGTCATTTCATTTGCTTAAAGATTGTACCTGATTGTTTCTTCAGTCAGACAGACTGCAGAGCTCTCCTGGTTGTTTCACAATACCCTCATACTGTGAAGCTGCTGCACTCTCAATTGTCTAGACAGCTAATTAAGGGAGAAGATCTTCCTGATTTCACACAGTACACATCAGCTAATGGGAGCATTATTCTTTCGCCCCCATAAAATTTACTCTTTACTATCTGTTTGTTTTTTCCTGGTGTATGATTCCATAGGTGTCAGTTGCACTCTGGTGCCTTGCACAAGTGACCTGTCTTCCAAGCATGAGCTGAAACACTGTGTATTGCCAACTTTTTAAACCTTGTGGTGGCGTAACAGACAAGGCCAATCTGATCTCATCCTAAAAGTTTTCACTGGAACCATGATTAAATTTCCTCCTCCCTCTTCTGCGAGACTCCTGTAATACTTTGGCTGTGATCATTTCATCTGACAGCAACTTCATCATGCTTCACTGGATTAACAAAATTTGACACCAAGCCCACATAGGAGATACTAAGAAAGGTGTCCAAAAGCTTGCTCAAAGACATAGGTTTGAAGAAGCATCTTATAGGAGGAGAGAGGTGTAAAGAGGTGAAGAGGTTTAGGAAGGGAATTCCCTGCACAGAACCCAGGAAGTGAATCCAAGACTTTTGGATTCTATAGAATTCAGTTGGATATTAATTATTGTATTTATCTACTGAACCATTGGGAGCTTGAGGAATTTGAAATCAAGTAATCATTTCCTCAGACTCCAATTAATTAGCCAGTTACTAAAATTGTTTAGACTGAGGTGTGTTACTTCTATAAAAGGTCCAATTTGTTGTCAATGGTGGCAATTCATCCACTATTGTATCAAACATCAGAGCTCCAAATACAAATAATCTCCAAGAGTTTTATTCATTTGCACGCATCATTACTTCCACCAGTCCCAGATGCCAATCTATAGATTGCTTGTGCAAACATTCAGGACAATCCAAGTATATAACAATATCCATTCTGTATTAAATTATTACATTATTGGTGTCTCCAAGAAGGATGACAGCCTATGAAAGATACTAGCAGTGACAAGCCCGCTGCTGAGGTGACAGGGAAGGTCTCTAAGAATATCAACATATTTTCACATTGCTTTTTGTTTTTAAAGAGAGACAGACTTATAATGTGGAAAGGATTTGTTTATATCATGTTCTCAAAAGCCCTTCTCAAAACTGCTGATAAGAAAAGCTTTTGAAACACAGGATTTTTTATCACAGCAGGGTTTCCATGAATGCATACATCAAATGGCTGTTTACATCAGAGAATGGTTTAGCGACTAATAAGCAAGTAAGTGCACTATGGGATGAAAAGGCTGTGACTGAGGCCTCGCATCGCAATTTAGTAAACTATTTGAAACAAATGTATAGCTGTAAAACATGAGGCAAGAGTTGCATTCAGCAGGAAGTGAATCATAAAAATTAAAACAGAATAAGACAGATGCCGCGATTTACTTAGTAGCAGTAGCATTGAGCATTGCCAAAAGAGAAAGAAAAAAATCATTAGGTGATCTGCTCCAGGTCTTGCCTTAGCTATTCTGTCAGTTGCAGTAGTGCTAACGAGCCACCCAAAAGCAGTCTCATGGTTGTCACACATACCGGAAGTGCGAGGATACAAACTATGGAATAACTCTGAAGAGTTGTGAAAACCTGACTGTCTTTTAAAAAAAAGAACCTTTACTCTTAAGAATGAACAATGGTCCAAAATGGCCACTGAAGAAAAAAAAGTGTTGGCCTTTGTGTATTCAAACCGTCTGACAAAGGCAAAGGAAAAATCTTCAAAGCTAAGAGATGTCAATTGCACCTCATCCTAAAAACATTCCAGAATTGAGTGCCTTCGTCCGCAACAAAGAAGCTGTGAAGTAACCACATCCTGGACGACTGTGCGATCATCATGGGGAAGAGATCAGAACATCTCCTACCAGGGGGGTGAGAAGTAACATAGCTTTACCTTACAAAAAGACAGCCGAAACAGAGAGAGGCAGAAAGAAAGGAGAGAGAGTGAGACAGCGAGAGAGAAGCAACATCTAACAGCTTGTGTTCCAGTAAGCCAGAAGGCACATGACCTGCTATAAAATCCTACATCTACATTAGACAGCAATGAACCAGAAGTATCCCACCGTGTTCAACTGAACCTTCAATCAAGAAAGAAATCTACAATATTACAGGCCTGTACCCATCGAGAACTTGATTTCCAAGAGAACTCAACAGGTTTATCGTGACCTCCCCCTACTAAAAGTCACCTTCCTTTTCTTCCCTCTCTATTTGTCTCTTCCTGCGCGTGTGAGCACGCGCAAACGAATGCATGAGTGGCTGCGGGGTTGTGACAATTTCGGGATAAGGCATATTGAACAATAAACAATTGACGCTGTTTTTTTAAAAAAACCTACAAGAAAACCTGTCGCTGTCTGTTTATTTGAAAAATAAAGAACCAAAAGTGTTAAACCCTAATAACAATACACTTGCTATGGTCAGGTGGGGAGGTTGAACAGTGGGAACCACCCACAGTGCATCACATGGCCATAACAAATTGGGGGCTCGAAGCTCGGATCCAAACCACCAGATAAACAAGAGATTTGGAAAATGGGAGGAAATTTGACCTCTACAATTGTGGAAACATTAAAAAAAAGGTTTTCTTCTATTCTTCTGTTTCTTTTCTATGGTGCTAGAAACAAAAGAGATGGCTCCATTTAATGCTAATGAGTTTGTAGAGCAGGGAGAGATATCCCATGATAAGTTACACAAATTAAGTGTTGAAGATTTAAAAAGCTTAGCTACAGAGATGAGAATCATTTTCAGACAAAAAGCAAAGAAACCAAATTGATGAAAAGTCTCACCAACCATTTTAAACTTACCCCTGAACTAGAAGAAGAAAGCCTAGAATCAGAGTCTGAAAAAATTCTAACTAGAATCAAGTTACAGATGAAAAAGGAAGAGATGCAGTTTCAGAAGGAAAGAGAGGATGCAACGAGAAAGTTTGAGCTACAAGCACAAGGTGAGCATGCTACCAACCACTCTAACCTTCTCCCCAATTCAGAGCGAAACTTTGATAGACTGAGACACTCAAGGCTAGTGCCAAATTTAATGAGGAGGAGGTTGAATTATATTTGATCTCATTTGAGAAAATAGCCAACAGGCTAAAATGACCAAAAGAATTTTGGACTCTCCTCTTCCAAGGTGAGTTCATGTGTAGGGCTTGTGAGTTTTTTTCCCTGTTATCAGAAGAAAGTTCCTCAGTTATGACCAAATTAAAACTGCAATTCTAAATAGTGGTACTGGAGCATATAGACAGAAATTCTGGCACGCCCGGAAAAGACCCACACAGACTTACACTGAATTTGAAAGAATTAAACATATGGCTTTTGATCGCTGGTAAGATCCCTCAAGCTAAAATCTTCATATGAAAATTTGAGAGAAGTGATGTTACTGGAAAAATTTTAAAATAGCATCCCAAGTAGTTATAAGAATGCACATCAAAGAACAGAGTCACAAGAGTAAGGGAAGCAGCTAAAGGAGCTGACGATTATGAATTAATACACAAATCACTACCTCAGAATAAATTTGGGTCTAGTAGCTCCTAAAAGCTAGGCGGCACAGTGGTGCAGTGGTTAGTACTGCTGCCTCACAGCTCCAGGGACCCGGGTTTGATTCTGTGTACTGCCTGTGCGGAGTTTGCAAGTTCTCCCTATGACCACGTGGGTTTTCGCCGGGAGCTCCGGTTTCCTCCCACAGCCAAAGACTTGCAGGTTGATAGGTAAATTGGCCATTATAAATTGCCCCTTGTATAGGTAGGTGGTAGGGAATATGGGATTACTGCAGGGTTAGTATAAATGGGTGGTTGTTGGTCAGCACAGACTTGGTGGGCTGAAGGGTCTCTAAATAAATAAATAAGAGATAGCAGGAATACAGAGGAAGCAGAAAGTGGAATAGGAAAGGAAAACTCAATACATCTCCAACTTTTAAAAGGAACCCAGGGGATAAAGCAGTAGGGGTCTGCCCGACATGATTCCAGTGTGGCAAATCAATTGTTGGTATACCAAAAAAGCAACAGGAGGCACTGCAGGCAAGCCCGTGTCTATGGCTTTGAAAGTGGTAAGCCGGTGTTCTAATATAATACAAGAGCAGACACATCCTTGGAGGATGCGACTGGAGAATTGATAACGAGGAACAGGGAAATGGCAGATAATTTAAACCAATACTTTGCATCGGTCTTCATGGTGGAAGACCCTATAAACATCCCGCAGATGTCAGATAAGCAAAGAGCTAATGGGAGGAAAGATCTTGTAACAGTCTCTATCACGTGGTGTGATCCTAAACTTTCTTACTGTTTCATTTTTCCCTCTTTCTAAACCCCAAAAAACAAACAACATAAAATGAAATCCAAGGAATTTCATTTTTTCCCCTTTGGGAGAGGTGTCACATACACTGGAAATGCAGTGATACAAACTATGGAATAACTCTGAAGAGTTATGAAAAACTAACATTGTCTTTTAAAAAATGAATCTTCATTTAGAAAAATTAACAATGGTCCAAAATGGCTGCCAAGATGGCCTTTTTGTATTCAAACTATCTGACAAAGACAAAGGACAAATCTTAAAAGCTAAGAGGTGTCAATTGCACCCCATCCTAAAACATTCCAGAATTGAATGTCTTCTTCTGAAACAAAGAAGCTGTGAAGTAGCCACGTTCTGGACCACTGTGCGATCACCATGGGGAAGAGACCAGAGTGTCTCCTACAGGGGTGAGAAGTAATACAGTTTTACCTTAAAAAGAAGACAGCCTAAACAGAGACAGCCAGAAGAGAGAGAGAGAGAGAGAAGCAACATGTAACAGCTAGTATTCCAGCAAGTCAGAGGCATGTGCCCTGCTGTAAAATCCTACATCTACATTAGACAGCAGTGAACTAGAAGTGTCCCATCGTCTTCAACTGAACTTTCAATCAAGAGAGAAATCTACAATCATCTCAGGCCTGAACCCATCGAGAACTTGATTTCCAAGAGAATTCAACAGGTTTACTGCGACCTTCTCCCCATAAAATTTCCAATTTCTTTTTTCCCTCTCTATCTGTCTCTTCTTGTGTGTGTGTGAGTGTGTGTGTGTGCATGCATGTGCAAATGATTGAGTGGATGTGGTTGCAACAATTTTGGGATAAGGCATATTGATCAATCAACAATTGATTTTTTGTTTTTTAAAAACCTGTAAGAAAACCTGTCACTGTCTGGTTTTTTGAAAAATAAAACACCAAGGGGTTAAACTCTAATAACAAAACACTTGTTGTGGTCAGGTGGGGAGTTAAACAGTTGGAACTACCCACATCGCACCACGTGGCCATAACACTGTCTTATGTTCAGAGGTGTGCCCAAATTACATAATATCTAACTCTACAATAATAATCGTATCTGTTTGCAATCTAAACTAAATATCAAGTATTTCAATAAGTTGCTTTACAGAATCACAGAATCGTTACAGCGCAGGAGGCCACCATTCGGCCCATCATGCCTGCACCGGCTCTCAAAGCGCAACTCCCTCAGTTCCATTCCCCTGCCTTCTCCCCATAACTCTGCACATTCTTCCGTTTCATATAACTGTCTAATTCCCTTTTGAATACATCAATTGAACCTGCCTCCACCATGTTCTCAGGCAGCGCAATCCAGACCTTAACCACTCGCTGCACGAAAAAGTTTCTCCTCATGTCACTTTTGCTTCTCTTACCAAATACTTTAAATCTGTGCCCTCTCATTCTCGATCCTTTCACGAGGGGGAACAGTTTCTCTCTATCTACTCTGTCCAGACCCCTCATGATTTTGAATACTATCAAATCACCTCTCAGCCATCTCTTCGCCAAGGAAAACAATTCTAATTTCTCCAATCTATCTTCATAACTGACATTCCTCATCCCTGGAACCATTCTCGTGAATCTTTTTTGTACTCTCTCCAATGCCCTCACGTCTTTACTCAAGTGTGGCACCCAGCATTGGACACAATACTTCAGCTGAGGCTGAACTAGTGTCTTATACAAGTTCAACATAACTTCCTTGCTCTTGTACTCTATGCCACTATTAATAAAGCCCAGGATACTGTATGCTTTATTAACTGCTGTCTCAACCTGTCCTGCCACCTTCAATGACTTATGCACATATACATTTAGGTCCCTCTGCTCCTGCACCTCCTTTTGAAATGTACCTTTTATTTTATATTGTCTCTCCATGTTCTTCCCACCAAAATGAACCACTTCACATTTCTCTGCATTGAACTTCATCTGCCACCTGTCTGCCCATTCCACCTACTTGTCTATGTCCTTTTGAAGTTCTACATTATCCTCCTCAGAGTTCACAATGCTTCCAAGTTTTGTCTTATCTGCAAACTTTGAAATTGTGCCCTGTACACCAAGGTCTAAGTCATTAATATATATCAGAAAAAGCAAGGGTCCCAACATTGATCCCTGGGGAACTCTACTACAAACCTTCCTCCAGCCCGAAAAACATCCATTAGCCACTACTCTTTGTTTCCTGTCACTCAGCCAATTTCGTATCCATGTTGCGACCATCCCTTTTATTCCATGAGCTACAAGTTTGCTCACCGGTCTGTTGTGTGGCACTGTTTCAAACGCCTTTTGAAAGTCTATGTACACCACATCAACAGCATTGCCCTCATCAACCCTCTGTTACCTCCTCAAAAAACTCCAGCAAGTTAGTTAAACATGATTTTCCCTTAAGGTAGCCATGCTGGCATTCCTTAATTAACTCACATTTGTCCATGTGACTATTGATTTTGTCCCCAATTATTTTTTCCAGAAGTTTTCCCACCACTGAAGTTAAACTGACTGGCCTGTAGTTGCTGGGCTTATCTTTATACCCTTTTTTAAACAAGGGTGTAAAGTTTGCAGTTCTCCAGTCCTCTGACACCACCCCTGAGTCTAAGGAAGATTGAAAAATTATGGCCAGTGTCTCTGTGATTTCCACCCTCACCTCCCTCAGTATCCTTGGATGTATCTCATCTGGTCCTGGTGCCTTATCCACTTTAAGTACAGACAGCCTATCTAATACTTCCTCTTTTCAATTTTAAACCCCTCGAGTGTCTGACTTACCTCCTCTTTCAACATTGCCTGGGTTGCATCTTTGTCCTTGGTAAAGACAGATGCAAAGTATTAATTTAATACCTCAACTATGCCCTCTGCCTCCATGTGTAAATCCCCTTTCTGGTCCCGAATCATCCCCACTCCTCCTTTTACCACCCTTTTACTATTTATATGCCTATAGAAAACTTTGGGATTTCCTTTAATGCTAGCTGCCAGTCTCTTTCCATGATCTCTCTTTGCTTTTTCACTTCCCCTTT
Organism: Heterodontus francisci; assembly: GCF_036365525.1. Classification (NCBI taxonomy): domain Eukaryota; kingdom Metazoa; phylum Chordata; class Chondrichthyes; order Heterodontiformes; family Heterodontidae; genus Heterodontus; species Heterodontus francisci. The sequence continues at coordinate 37,720,902 of NC_090384.1, forward strand.
GGACCTTCTATACTCAGCCTGGTTCTCAATAGTATTTTCTACCTGGCATCTGTCATAAGCACACTTTTTCTTCTTCAACTTAATCTCTACCTCTTTTGTCATCCAGGGAGCTCTGGATTTGTTTGCCCTACTTTCCCCTTCGAGGGAACATACCTTGACTGTGCCTGAACTAGCTCTTCTTTGAAGGCAGCTCATTGTTCATCTACGGGTTTTCCTGCTAGCTTTTGACTCCAATTTATTCGCCCCAGCTCCATTCTTACTCCATTGAAGTTGGCCTTCCCCCAGTTAATTATTCTTACCCTGGATTGCTCTTTGTCCTTTTCCATAGTCAACCTAATGATACAATGATCACTATCCCCTAAATATCTCCTACTGATACTTGATCCACTTGGCCCACCTCATTCCCAAGAACCAGGTCTAGCAGTGCCTCCTTTCTGGTTGGACTAGCAACATACTGTTGTAGAAAATTTTCCTGAACACACTCTGGGAACACTTGCCCCTCACTGCCCTTTACACTATTATTCCAGTCTATGTTTGGATAATTAAAGTCCCCCATTATAACTACCCTATAATTTTTAAACCTCTCAGTAATTTTCTTGCAAATTTGTTCCTTATGTCCTTTCCACTAGCTGATGGTCTATAGACAACACCGAGCAATGTAACCGCACTTTTTTTGTTCTTTAGCTCTAGCCAAGTTGATTCTGTCCTCGACCCCTCTGGGACATCTTTTTCCAGCACAGCAATGCTCTCCTTAATCAATAACACCACCTTTCCCCCTTTTTCCTTTTCCTTTCTAATCTGAACACCTTGTATCCAGGAATATTTAACACCCAGTCCAGTCCTTCTTTGAGCCAGGTCTCTGCTATAGCCACAATCGTATTTCCACATGGCAATCTGCGCCTGTACCTCACCAGTCTTATTAACTACACTCAGTGCATTCACATACATGCACGTCAACCCTGATTCAGACTTTATTACTTTCTCCCTTACTCTGACCCCACCTAATAACTTATTCCCTACTCTCGTGCTATCTATCTCCTCCAGTATTCTGTGCTCCTTGGTATTCCTCTCTGATACTTGCTCCTGGTTCCCACACCCCTGACAAGTTACCAGTTTTGCTTCCCTCCAATCTGAGCTCCCTCTCAGGTTCCTTCTCAGGGGCCACTTGGCCCCTCGAGCCTGCTCCGCTATTCAATATGATCATTGCTGATCTGATTGTAACCTCGACTCCACATTCCCACCTACCCCCAATAACCTTTCACCCACTTGCTTATCAAGAATCTATCTACCTCTGCCTTAAAAATATTCAAAGGCTCTGCTTCCACCACTTTTTAAAGGAAGAGAGTTCGAAAGACTCATGACCCTCAGAGAAAAAAATTCTCATCGCTGTCTTAAATGGGCGACACCTTATTTTTAAACAATGACCCATAGTTTCAGATTCTCCCACTAGGGGAAACATCCTTTCCACATCCACCCTGTCAAGATCCCTCAGGATCTTATATGTTTCAACCAAGTCACCTCTTACTCTTCTGAACACCAATGGATACAAGCTAAGTCTGTCCAACCTTTCCTCATAAGACAACCCGTTCATTCCAGGTATTAGTCTAGTAAACCTTCTCTGAACTGCTTCCAACAAAATACTTGTTCAAAGTCTCTGCCATTTCTTTGTTTCCCATTATTAATTACCAATCTCATCCTCTAAGGGACCAACACGTTAGCTACTCTCTTCCTTCCTTGCATATTTGTAGAAGCTTTTATTGTCTGTTTTTATATTTCATGCTAGTTTACTCTCGTTCTTTTTTCTCCCTCTTTTTTTTTAAATTATCCTTTGCTGGTTTCTTAAATTTTCCCATCTTCTGGCCTGCCACTAATCTTTGCAGCATCATTTGCTCCTTCTTTCAATTTGGTACCATCCTTAACTTCCTTAGCAAGCCACGGATGGTGCATCCTTCTCACAGTCTTTCTTTCTGAATGGAATATATCTTTGTTGAGAGTTATGTAATATCTCATGTCTGCCACCACTTCTCTACTGTCTTACCTTTTCACTTATTTTCCCAGTCCACTTTAGCCAGCTCTGTCTCCATACCCTTGTAATTGTCTTTATTTAACTTTAAGACACTAGTTTCAGACTCAAATTACTCACCATCAAACTGAATGTGAAATTCTATCATGTTATGATCACCTTTGCCTAGAGGATCCTTTACTATGAGGTCATTTACTAATCCTGCCTCATTACACATTACCAGATCTAAAACAGCCTACTCCCGGGTTGGTACCAGAACATATTGTTCTAAGAAACTGTCCCAAATATACCCTATGAACTCATCCTCCAGGCTACCTTTGCCAATTTGATTAGTCCAATCTATATGAAGATTAAAATCACCCACGTTTATTGCAGCACCTTTCCTACATGCCCCCATTATTTCTTGATTTATACTCTGTCCTACAGTGTAGCTAAAATTATGGGGCTTATAAACTATGCCCACCAGTGAATTCTTTCCTTTGCTGTTTCTTATCTCTACCCAAATTGATCTTGATCTTCCAAGACAAGATTATTTTTCACTACTGCATTCATCTCATCCTTTAGTTATTACATACAAATCTTTCTCGACATAAACACAGCTACTCTCCAACCTCACAAAAGCTTGCCTTTCCAGCTATTTGACTGCTGGTCTGTGTCTATGTCTCTTTTTGTGTCTCCCACACTTTAGAACCAGAATGAAAGGCCCACTACATCGCTACCTATTCAACACCCAGAACCAGAGACGTCAACAAAATCGGTGTCCAGGGCTTCCTGAAATAGGCTAACAAATGATTTATTGTTTACAATCTTTGTGGAACAATTTCAACATTTAGCCCATTAACATTGTAATTATCTTTCATCTAGGTATACTTTTTTTTTAAAAAACACGGCGAATACAAGTGTTTTAAATTACAACATCTGAAATGGAACTATTTGCCCCCGAGAAAATTCTTTCTGTGGAAAAATAGTCAGGAAATCCCAAAGTAACAAGCAGGCTAACCAATAAGTTGAAGGGACTTGTGACCCTTCATATAAGACACATCATACCTTCTTCTGCCGTAGAATAATATTTTCTAAGTCCTGCTCCTTACTCTTCAGTTCTTTCTGCAGTTGATGGTTTCGGTCGCTGTGCTTCCACATATCCTGTAGAAACATATGGCAAGAGCAACTGAATTAAAATACTGCAGTATAGGCCTTTTTGTAGTATCCTCCAGTAAAACAGAGCTGGTTCAAATACACCTTGCCTGCCCTCATCTCTACGCTTGCTTAGAGTGACCACATTTTCCAAACAGAATCCTTGGGCGCATAGCCAATCCCTCGCCCACACCATTTGAGGCCTCATAGCATGCTCTGATCCAGCTTGTGGTATATCAACAGAGCCCAATTCCAGTGTTGCTCATCAATCCTGTTACCAGTGGCGCCCCTTACTTGGACATTGTGGCCTCAGGGCTGTTTACTCTTCAAATGAATTTTACAGGAAAAGTGCGCATGATCGGAGGACCCAGGGATTTGGTGGGCTGCGCAGAGCCTGTACACTGTGGCCACAGTGCAAGACCTATACATAAATTAAACTCCCGCAGTGAGTCTACCCTTTCTTCTGGTTGAAAGGAGGTTGACATCCCTCCTACCAACCAGAACACACCCCGACACAGAGCTTGCCCATTTTATTGACCGACTGCAGGGCAACTCGAGGTTACGTGGCTCCTTATTTGAACTCATGCAGCCATTAGAGTATTCATTTGAGAATGCATTTCGTTAATTAGGATCTCTTCCAGGAACGTTGTTTGCCTGGGGACACAATAACTCATCCTGGGAGAACAGGGATGTATGGTCACCCTATCCTTGGTAGACCTGCTACACTGTGTTTTCTTTGACTTTTGCTGCTGACCAATTAGGTCCCAAGATAATCATTCCCTTGCTTTCTCGAGCAAAAGGTTTCAGCCTTGGCTCAGTGGTAGCATTCCAGCCTTTGAATCAGAAGGTTGTGGTTTTAATCTCCACTCCAGAGACTTGAGCAGGCTGATGCTTCAGTGCAGTACTGAGATCATGCTGCATAGTATGATGTACCATATTTCAGAAGCAAAATTAAACCACAATTCTGGCTGCTCTCTTAGTAGATGTTAAATATCCCACAGTACTATTTGAAAAAGAGTTTTCCCAGTATCCTGTTCAACATTTATCCTCAAGCTAACATCATTTCGAGTCATTTCAAAGAAAAGGAAGAACTTGAATTTATATACCACTTTTCACAACCTCAGGACATCCCAAAGTGCTTCACACAGCCAATAAAGTACCTTTGAAGTATATTCCCTGTTGTAATGTAGGAAACGCCAAAGTGCACATAAAGCCCTACAGACAGCAGTGAAATAAATGACCAGATTATCTGTTTTACTGAAGCTGGATGAGGGATTAATATTGGCAGGGCCAGCAGAGAAACTCCTCTGCTCTTGTCGAAATAGTGCCATGGAATCTTTATGTTCATGCGAAAGAGCAGACAGGGCCTCCATTTAATGTCTCATCCAAAAGATGGCAGCTTCAACAGTGCAACATTACACTGTAGTGTCACCTAGAGTGAGACTTGAAACAACAAAACTTTCATCTCTCTCTCCTCCTTCATATCCCTTTCCACTCAAAAAGGCTTTGTTTACTTTCAAAATTCAAAGGCTTGATTTAAAAAAGAGAAAATACTGTGTGCACCTGCTTTTCTCCATCTGTTTTTCTCCTCCTCTCACATAAGTGTTAACAATTAGGAACTCTTGTTTCTCAGGTGCATAAAGCTAATTCCTTACACCCATGAAGAAAAAACTTACACTTCTATAGCACCTTTAACATAATACATCATTTCAAGGCCAGCTAATTAGTTGGCTTAAAGATTCAACAGGTGTTTTGTTTTAAGTTGATCAATATAAAATCTCTCTCTCTCCCCCATCCCTGTCATGTAATCCTCTCTCTACCACGGTGTCCGGCTCCTTCAGTGAAATATATTCCTATAGTTTGCAGAACATAAAAAAGCTACAAGGTGCAAAATCAGAACACTGGCATTCTTTTCCTCCTTACACACAGTCTCTCATTTAAAAGAAATGTTCACTATATGTTTTACCTCAAAGCTTTTGAAATGTATCCTTCCATTTTTCAAAATTATTTAAAGGAAAAGTACTAAGTAGAAAATGTCAAAGGCTAAAGAAAAATATTTGCATCAAAGCAGTTGACTGAATATTACCGATGCAACCTGGGAAATGAAATACACTGCATGCACTCAGATTGCAAAATTTTAATTCAGCTCACAAAGTCACAGCTCTGGGCAAAAACATCAAGCTCCAAGCCCCAGGTTTTTAGGAGAGATCGAGGCCTTCGAATAAAAGTTTAATAAAAGTGTTAAAATAATTCAGCAGGTAAATGTAATCATATTATTGTGAAAGACATAATTATGTGATGTTTTATTTGCTTAAACTGTTATTTTAGACTTTAGAAGTTTCAGTTACTGAAAAAATATCAAATAAAAAAAAAGTATTTTGAGTGATTTGTGGGAATCCAGTAGCCAGATTAAGTAATCTCACTCGAAAATAGCAGCTATTTTGAGTCACACAGCACAACACTTACAACATTGAAAATACCCATCACAGCACCACCTACAAGTTTAACAGGTTTTGAATGAAATATGCATCCCACATGCTACATTTAACATATATTGGATAGGTTTCTTGATAATGGATGCACTAAAATGGAAGTTCATATCCAAAGTTCTGAGGAAATGAATGTTATTAAAAACAGTTTAACAGCTTCAGAGGATGCATGAATCAACTATTGTGCCCCAAAAATAAAATCAGTTACCTGACTCAACAGCTTTTCTTTCTCTCTCTTAATCTGTTGCTCCATTTCCTCATACAAGTATCGTACCTCTCGGTCATGGTCACACTCCCTCCTGTATTTAAAGTAAAGAAAGGAGCTTCAGACAAGAAAACAAAAACTTACTCCACACCTGTACACTGTTTGCTGCAGCAGATGGATACTCAACAAAATGATTTATCTTGGAATAACTTTCCTGATTTTTCACTGAAACAACTGATGATGAACAAAGAAAATATAAATTTAATTTAATAAAGGGAAAGCAAAAATGATCAAGTATATAGGCAGAAAGCCTAAAATTCCTTGAATTGCCAACACCTTTGCACAATATTTTGATTCCCTTGTGGCTACTTTCTCTCCTCATCTCTGGAATTTAATGATCCAAGTACCCATACTTCATATGCCAGCCTAGACAGTGAGTGATGGCCAAATATTCACGAAAGGCGTAGAAAACATTATGGCCTAACTTAAATAAAAACAAGAAATGCTGGAAATACTCAGCAGGTCTGGCAGCATCTGTGGAGAGAGAAGCAGAGTGAACGTTTCGGGTCAGTGACCCTTCTTCGGAACTGGCAAATATTAGAAATGTCAAAGGTTATAAGCAAGTAAAGCGGGGGTGGGGCAACAGATAACAAAGGAGAAGGTGTAGATTAGACAAGGCCACAGAATAGCTGACCAATAGCTGTATCGGTGCTGTTTCCTGCTCCCACCCCGAAGTGGAAAACTTTATCAACTTTGCTTCCAATTTCCACCCTTCTCTCACCTTCACATGGTCCATCTCTGACACTTCCCTTCCCTTCCTCGACTTCTCTGTCTCCATCTCTGGGGATAGGTTGTCTACTAATATCCATTATAAGCCCACCGACTCCCACAGCTACCTCGACTACACTTCTTCACACCCTGCCCATTCCCCCCCACTGTTGTTGACAGGGCCCTCAACTGTGTCCGGCCCATTTCCCGCACTTCTACCCTCACCCCTTCCCCTCCCTCCCAGAACCTTGACAGGGTTCCCTTGTACTCACTTTCCACCCCATCAGCCTCCATATCCAAAGGATCATCCTCCGCCATTTCCACCACCTCCAGCATGATGCCACTACCAAACGCATCTTCCCCTCCCTTTCCCTGTCAGCATTCTGAAGGGATTGTTCCCTCCGCGACACCCTGGTCCACTCCTCCATTACCCCCACCACCTCGTCCCCTTCCCATGGCACCTTCCCCTGCAATCGCAGGAGGTGTTATACCTGCCCATTTACCTCCTCTCTCCTCACTATCCCAGGCCCCAAACACTCCTTTCAGGTGAAGCAGCAATTTACTTGTACTTCTTTCAATGTAGTGTACTGTATTTGCTGCTCACAATGTGGTCTCCTCTACATTGGGGAGACCAAACGCAGACTGGGTGACCGCTTTGTGGAACATCTCCGCTCAGTCCTCAAGCAGGACCCTCAGCTTCCGGTTGCTTGCCATTTCAACACTCCCCCCTGCTCTCATGCTCACATCTCTATCCTGGTCTTGCTGCAGTGTTCCAGTGAACATCAACGCAAGCTCGAGGAACAGCATCTCATTTACCGATTAGGCACACTACAGCCAGCCAGGCTGAACATTGAGTTCAATAATTTCAGAGCAAGACGGGCCCCCCATTTTACTTTTATTTTTAGTTATTTTTTTCTTTTTTACATTTTTTACATTTTTTTTGTGTGTTTATTTCATTTCATCTTAGTTTGTTCAGTTTGCTTACCCACTTTTTTTTCATGTTTGTACTTGCTGCTGTTCAATCTTCAGTCCGTTAACACCCTACCTGTACTAATGCTTTGTCTTTCACACCATTAACATATTGTTTGCCTTTGCTCCATGACCTTCTCGTCAGCTACTCTGTGACCTTGTCCAATCTACACCTTCTCCTTCGTTATCTCTTGTCCCACCCCCGCTTTACTTGCTTATAACCTTTGACATTTCTAATATTTGCCAGTTCCGAAGAAGGGTCACTGACCCGAAACGTTAACTCTGCTTCTCTCTCCACAGATGCTGCCAGACCTGCTGAGTATTTTCAGCATTTCTTGTTTTTATTTCAGATTTCCAGCATCCGCAGTATTTTGCTTTTATTATTATGGCCTCACTTAATTCAGGTTTCACCTGGTACACTTAATGCACGCTTTCCAGTGGGGATTGCTAGATAATGGTCGGAAACCAAGTCAGAGAAGAGAGAATAAAACTGAGGAGGTGCATTTCGACCCCTTTTGAATGTAAGGTACAATCCATATTTTTTTTTAAAATCGCAATTGATTACCGTTTCAATGCCTGTTCCATGGTTTCCTTGTCATGTTGCACCTCCTGGATGTGTGTTGAAACTTTAGATAAAAACTGTTCAAAGTTGGCCAGCAGCTCAGGCTTTTCCCTCCTTAGCGTGATCCATAACTCCCTCACCTCACTTTGACTAGAGGAGGAGAAAAAGGAAGATTTTCAAGAAACAGCACACATCTAATGTGAACACCAGATTGTTTGTCTAGTTAACTACTCCAATGCTATAATATGAACGAATTAATGTCAGTGTTCTAAGTTTTGGGTTTTGCCATAGATATTCTATCGGCTACAGTAGTGCTAGTCAGTCTAGCAAATGGTTTGACCACCTTATGTTTAGAGTCTCAGACCTGATTTTACAGGAGCTCAATAGAAAGCCTTGAGTAAATTCCTCCAATCGGGTTAGATTTCACATTATATTCTTCCTCTCTTCCAGTCTGCACAAAGAGCTCTCTGTTTCCCTCTTACACATGCCTATCCATTAACCTTTCTAACAAAAGTATTACTTGGCAAGGTTTGTTCCTGCAGTTCTATCTTCCTCAACTCATGGAGGCACCAACTCCTTGTTGGAGTACAATTTCACAGACACTTGGTGCCCTTTGGTATCTTTTTGTATGTGAAGTGAGAGTCGAGGACTGTCAGCATGATTGTCTGACAGTGAATATAATCATAACCAAACCTGATCTGGTCCTCACCCAACACCCACACACAAGACATTCTACCACCAGTGATCACTGGCTAGCAATGAGGAATAGGGAGCCTGGTTGATTATCCCTTTAGCTAACCTGATGTGGTGAGGTAAAATGTAGCACTTTCAACCCTACTCTCTGTCTGAAAATGAGGTGGGGAAGAAGAGAGGAATGTATGTTACTTAACTCAATAAAAGCTCAATAAGAGGCTTGACTGACCCTGCCCAATACAAAGTCATTTTTAACATTGCTGCAGTCACTTCTTGCACTGAGAGCTGTCTGAGTACAGATTGAGACAGGCCCTCTGAGCTTTCCTCTACACTAATCCCCGTCGAGGAGTTGGGGCAAAATCTATCAAAATACACTCAGAGAACAGACTTTGCTGCAGAGAAGTGAAAGGAACATTGTTTCATGAAAATTTGCTTGGTAACTTGTTTGGTTTTTAACAAACCACAAGAATATCACTGCATTACATACTTGCTCCTATTTGGCCTAATATTTCTGTAGCACTAGAAATCCAAACAATAGGCTAACTACTTTTTAATATAAAAGTAAAATTCCTGTCATTCTTCATGAACACCATAAAAGGTCAAAAAGGTTCACTCTTTATCCCGTAGAGAAGCTATGGGACTTCAAATCAATGAATCTCCTTTAGTTATCAAAAACTCAATTTCCTTTGAATGTCTGCACCAAGTACATTCTATGGACTATATACTAATCAGCTTCTAATTTTTCCAATTCTTTTTCCTTCCTCTTTAACATTAAGACCAAGCTGAGCTCATTAAGGATTTGACTCTAAATGTAATTGGATGAAGGATATAAAATGAACAGCAGAACCAAAATTGTAAGGTACTTACTCCTCGAAGATCTGTGAAGCATGAAGATGCTGCATCATGAAACAAAATCGCTTCTCCTCCTCATCATCTACAATATCCAGATCGTCAGACCAACCGGATTCAAATGTTTCCTCATGCTTGGAGCTTTCTAGCCTTTCCGTTGCTGGCAATACCTCGATACCTATGAATTTTCCTGTATATTCAAGACACAATCTTACAAGCTACTCACCAACGGATCAAAAAAAAACTTAAACTTGAACAAGCCAAGCCCCTTGGACTCCCACTGCTCAGATTTAAACAGTGGTGGAATTGCACACATTGGAACTGGTTACTAAAGAGAAGGAATGAGCAGCAAGAACATAAGAAATAGGAGCAGGAGTAAACCAGATGGCCCATCAAGCTTGCTCCACCATTCAAGAGAGGAGGTTCAAAAAGCACGCCAAACCAGAGTCGGAGACAGAGAGAGACAGGAGTGCAGCCCGAGGAGCGGAGGTTCTAAAAGCGTGCCAAACCAGAGTCGGAGAGAGAGACAGAGAGAGAGAGAGAGAGAGGAGCTCAGCCCGAGGAGCGGAGGTTCTAAAAGCGTGCCAAACCAGAGTCGGAGAGAGACAGAGAGAGAGAGAGAGAGAGGAGCTCAGCCCGAGGAGCGGAGGTTCTAAAAGCGTGCCAAACCAGAGTCAGAGAGAGAGAGAGAGAGAGGAACTCAGCCCGAGAAGCGGAGGTTCAAAAAGCGCGCCAAACCAGAGACAGAGAGAGAAAGGAGCACAGCAGGAGCAGAGCCGAGAAAAAAAATTCGAAAAGTGACATCAGGGTGACGTCACATTCAACAGTGAGTGCAGGGAAACAGAGAGCCACTAGGGTCAATATTCAGGTAAGCTTTGAATTTAATTTAATTGAAATCAAATATAGAGTAAGACCTGATCGATTTATTAGTATGTAAACTAAAAACTAAAGCGGATTAAAAAACTAAAGACCAGTTGAAATTTAAAAAACAAATTAAAATCTAATTAAATAAAATAGAGATGCAGGGCCAGGCGATATGTTGTACCTGCATGATGTGGGAGCTGGTGGAACCATTGTGGCTCCTAGTGACCACATCTGTAGCAAGTGTTGGCTGCTCGAAGAACTGCAGCTCAGAGTTGATGAGCTGGAGTCTGAGCTTCAGACACTGCGACACATCAAGGAGGGGGAGAGTTACCTGGACGCTGCGTTTCAGGAGACAGTCACACCCCTTAGATTAACTACCTTGAATTCAGCCAGTGGTCAGGGACAGGAGGGTGTGACTATGAGTGAGGCAGGTAGAGTGATCCAGGAGGTAGTGTTGCAGGAGCTTTGGCCCTTGTCCAACAGGTTCGAGATTCTTGCTCCCTGTATGGACGAGAGCAGGGATTGTACGGAGGATGAGCAAACTGACCATAGCACCGTGGTACAGGGAGCCATTCAAGTGGGGGGAGAAAAGAGAAATGTAGTTGTAATCGGGGATAGTATAGTTAGGGGCATAGACACTGTTCTCTGTGGCCAGGATCGAGAGTTCCGAAGGCTGTGTTGCCTACCTGGTGCCAGGGTTCAGGATATCTCATCTGGGCTGTAGAGGAACTTGGAGTGGGAGGGGAAAGATCCAGTTGTCATGGTCCACGTAGGTACCAATGATATAGGTAGAACGAGGAAAAAAGCTCTGCTGAGGGAATATGAGCAGCTAGGGGCTAAATTAAAAAGCAGAACCAAAAAGGTAATAATCTCCGGATTACTACCTGAACCACAAGCTAATTGGCACAGGGTCAATAAGATTAAAGAGGTAAATGCATTCAGAATAAAATAAATGAGTTAACAGCACAAATAGAGATGAATGGGTATGATTTAATGGTGATTACTGAGACGTGGTTGCAGGGAAACCAGGTTTGGGAATTGAATATCCAAGGATACTCAGTATTTCAGAAGGATAGGCAGGAAGGAAAAGGAGGAGGTGTAGCTTTGTTAGTAAAGGAAGAGATCAGTGCTGTAGTAAGAAACGATACAGGCACTGGAGATCAAGACGTAGAATCAGTCTGGGTAGAAATAAGAAATAGCAAGGGAAAGTCCCTGGTGGGAGTAATCTATAGGCCCCAAACAGTAGTTTCGCAGTGGGACACAGTATAAACCAGGAAATACTGGGGGCTTGTAAGAATCGTACAGAAATAATCATGGGTGATTTTAATATGCATATAGACTGGATTAATCAAATTGGCAAAGATAGCCTCGAGGGAGAGTTCATTGACTGTATTAGAGATTGTTTTTTGGAGCAATATGTTGTGGAACCAACCAGGGAGCAGGCTATTCTAGCTTTGGTACTGTGTAATGAGGTGGGATTAACTAATGATCTCATAGTTAAGGATCCTCTAGATAAGAGTAATCATAGCATGCTAGAATTTCAAATCCAGTTTGAAGGCAAGAAACTGGAGTCCCACACTAGTGCTCTGGAGTTAAACAAAGGTAATTACATAGGCATGAGGACAGATTTGGCCCTAGTGGACTGGGCAGGAAGACTAAAAGGTAGGACAGTTGATGAGCAGTGGCAGATGTTTAAGGAGATAGTCAATTCCTCCCAACTAAAATATATTCCAGAGAGGAAGAAAAATTCTAAGACGGGGAAATAACATCCATGGCTAAGCAAGGAAGTTAAGGATAACATAAAGACAAAAACTAAGGCATACCATATTGCAAAGGCCAGTGGTAGGCTGGAAGATAAAGATCAACAAAGGGCTACTGAAAAAGTAATAAAAAGAGCAAAGGTAAATTATGAAAGAAAACTAGCGCAAAATATAAAAACGGATAGCAAATGTTTCTCTAAGTATATAAAAGTGAAGAGAGTAGCTAAAGTGAATGTTGGTCCCTTGGAGGATGAGACTGGGGAGTTAATAGAGGGGAACACAGAAATGGCGGAGAGACTAATTCAGTATTTTGCCTCCGTTTACATGGTGGAGGGCACCAGTACCATCCCAATAGTAACAGGAAATGCAGAGCTTATAGAAAGGGAGGAACTTAGAACAAATATCAACACTAGGGAAAAAGTACTAAGCAAACTATTGGAATTGAAGGCAGACAAGTCCCCAGGCCCTGATGGCCTACATCCTAGGGCCTTAAAGGAAGTGGCAGTGGAGATAGTGGATCCATTGGTTATAATACTCCAAAATTCCCTGGATGCGGGAAAGGTTCCAGTGGATTGGAAAATAGCTAATTAAACGCCCTTATTCAAAAAGGGAGGGAGGCAGAAAGTAGGAAACTATAGACCAGTTAGTTTAACATCTGTCATTAGGAAATTGTTAGAATCCATTATTGAGGAAGTAGTAACAGGAAATTTAGAAAGTCAAAACGCAATCCATCAGAGTCAGCGTGGTTTTATGAAGGGTAAATCGTGTTTGACTAATTTGCTAGAGTTCTTCGAAGCTGTGACAAGCAAAGTGGATAATGGGGATCCTGTAGATGTAGTATATCTGGACTTCCAGAAGGCATTTGATAAGGTGCCGCACAAAAGATAACACACAAGGTAAGGTCACATGGGGTTAGGGGCAATTTATTAGCTTGGATAGAGGATTGGCTAATCAACAGAAAACAGAGAGTCGGGATAAATGGGTTTTTTTCTGGTTGGCAAGATGTAACTAGTGGGATGCCACAGGGTTCGGTCCTTGGGCCCCAACTAGTTACAATATATATTAATGACTTGGATGCAGGGATTGAAGGTACAATAGCCAAATTTGCAGATTACACTAAAATAGGTGGGATGGTAAGTTGCAATAAAGAAATAAGAAATTTACAAATGGATATGGATAGGTTGGGTGAATGGGCCAAAATTTGGCAGATGGAGTTTAACATGGATAAGTGTGAGGTTATCCATTTTGGTCGGAAGAACAGAAAGGCAAATTATTATCCAAATGGACATAAACTTCAGAGTGCTTCGGTGCAGAGGGATGATCTGGGTGTCCTCGTGCATGAATCGCAGAAAACTAGTATGCAGGTACAGCAGGTAATAAGGAAGGCAAATGGAATTTTGGCACTTATTGCTAAAGGAATGGAGGCAGTTCAGAGGAGGTTCACTAGATTGATTCCAGAGATGAGGAGTTTGTCTTATGAAGAGAGATTGAGCAGTTTAGGCCTTTACTCGCTAGAGTTTAGAAGAATGAGAGATCTAATTGAGGTATATAAGATGATTAAGGAGATTGACAAAGTAGACGTAGAGACGATGTTTCCTCTTGTGGGGCAATCCAGAATGAGAGGTCATAGCTTTCGGATAAGGGGTAGCAGATTTAAAACAAAGATGAGGAGAAATTACTTCTCTCAAAGGGTCGTGAGTCTGTGGAATTCACTACCCCAGAGTGCAGTGGATGCCAGCACATTGAGTAAATTTAGGGAGGAGATAGATTTTTAATTAGTAATGGGTTGAAGGGTTATGGAGAATGGGCAGGAAAATGGAGTTGAATCCAAGATGAGATCAGCCATGATTGTATTGCAGGCTCGAGGGGCTGAATTGCCTATTCCTGCTCCTAGTCCTTATGTTCTTTGTTCAATATGATCATGCTTGATCTTCAGTTTTTCCACTTTCTGCCCGCTCCCCATATCCCTCGATTCACTGAGAGACTAAAAATCTGTCTATCTTAGCCTTAAATATATTCAATAATAGAGCATCCACAACCCTCTGGGGTAGAGAATTCTAAAGATTCACAACCATTTGAGTGAAGTCATTTCTCATTTCAATCCTAAATGATTGTTTTTTTATCCTGAGACTGCACCCCAGTGTTCTAGATTCCCCAACCAGGGGAAACAACCTCTCAGAATGTACTCTGTCAAGCCCCCTTAAAATCTTGTATGTTTCAATGAGATCACTTCTCATTCTTCTAAACTCCAGAGAATATAGGCCCAATTTACTCAGCCTCTTATCATAGGAACCACTCTAGGTGAACATTCACTGTACTACCTCCAATGTAAGTTTATCCTTCCTTAAATATGGAGACCAAAACTGCTCACAGTACTCCAGCTGTAGTCTCAGCAAAGCCCTGTACAATTGTAGCAAGACCTCTTTATTCCTGTACTCCAATCCTATTGCAATAAAGGCCAACCTGCCATTTGCCTTCCTAACTACATGTTTCTTTGTGTTCCTTGTACAAGTACACCCAAGTTCCTCTGAACAACAATATTTATAACTTTCACGCCTTTTAAAAAGTATTCTGCTTTTCTATTCTTACTACCAAGTGAATAACTTCAAATTTTCCCACATTATGCTCCATCTGCCATCTTGTTGCCCACTCACTTAACTTGTTCATATCTCTTTGCAGCCTCTTTATGTCCTCACAGCTTCCATTCCCATCTAGATTTGTATCATCAGAAAACTTAGATACATTACTCTCTGTCTCTTCATCTATGTCATTAATATAGATTGTAAATAGCTGAGGCCCCAGCACCGATCCTTGCAGCACTCCACTAGTTACAGCCTGCCAACTTGAAAATGCCCCGTTTATCCCTACTTTTTGCTTCCTATCCATTAAACAATCCTCTATTCACGTTAATATATTATCCCCAACTTCATGAGCCCTTATTTTGCATATTCTCTTTTGTATGGCACCTTATTGAATGCCTTTTGGAAATCCAAATATACTACATCTAATGGTCCCCCTTTATCTACCCTACTAGTTACATCCTCAAAAAACTCTAATACCTTTTGAAAAACCATTTTGACTTTGTCTGATAATATTATGATTAAGTGCATTGTTAAGACTTCCTTAATAATAGACTCCAGCACTTTTCCGATGACTGATGTCAGGCTAACTGGCCTGGTGTTCCCTGTTTTCTCTCTCCTTCCTTTTTTGAATGGTGGTATTACAATGGCTAACTTCCAATCTGCTCAAACTGTTCTAAAATCTCGTGAATTTTGGAAAATCATAACCAGTGCATCCACTATCTCTGCAGTTACATCATTTAGAACCCAGGGATGTTGGCCATTAGGTCCTGGGGATGTGTCGTTTTTTCAATCCCTTAGGTTTCTCTCTACCGATATTAATTGCTCTAAGTTCCTCACTCTTATTAGCACCACACACACTATTTCTGGTATGTAATTTATGTCTCTTTCTCTAAAGGACCAACATTTTCTTTAGCTTCTTTAGCATTTCTTGTTTTTATTTTCTTTAGCTACTCTCCTTTTATATACTTCTAAAAGCTCTTACAATGCGTTGTTATATTTCTGGCTAGTTTACTCACTTTCAACTTTTTTCCCTTTTTAATCAACTTTTTGGTCACCCTTTGCTGGTTTCTAAAACAATCCCAATCCTCAGGCTTAGTACTATTCTTTCCAACATTTTAAGCCTCTTTTTTAATCTGTTACTATCCTTAACTTCCCTCATAATCCATGGATGGATCTTTCTAATTGAGTTTTATTTTTAATGGAACATAGTTTTGTTGAAAATTTTGAATTTCTTTAAATGTTTCCCACAGTTTATTTACCACCATACCTTTTAGTCTATTTATCCAATCAACCTTAGCCAGTTCTCCCCTCATACCCATGCAATTGGCTTTGTTTACACTTAAGATTCTTGTTTTGGACTGGAATATGTCAATCTCAAATTTAATATGGAATTCAATTGTATTATAATTACTTTTCCTCCCGGATGATCTTTAACAATGAGATTACTAATTAATGCTGCCTCACTACACAATACTAGATCTAAAACAGCTTTAGCCCTTGATTGGTTCCACACATATTATTCTAGAAAACTGTCATGAAAGCATTCAATAAACACATCTTCCGGATCACCGTTGCCAATTTGATTTGTCCAGATTTCACACAGAGCTACCAATCTCATTGCAGGAAGCACTTGGTGAAGTCAAAGTGCTTCACCACATGAAATCAGAGAAATTAAAAGAAACAAATGGGAATGCTGTCACCCTAGGCCACTCTTCTACATTTCCTAGCAGATGATTAGGGAGAAATTATGGCAGAAATCCCTCAGAGTAAATTGCCTGCCATACCAGTTGAAGTATGGACTTGTCACAGAGAAATCAAAGTGAGAAGGGTGGGAACATGCTAAGATTATGAAGATTTTCATGAAGGTGGATGGGGCGGGGGTGGGCGTGGGTTTGGGGACGCTGAGAATTCTTTACCGATGTAAAAGAGTTTGCATTTAGACACTTTCTAGTAAATTTCTGAAGCATTTAACTGGGACAAAATAGAGAAAGCAGGCAATAAAACCAGAAAATGCTGGAAATACTCAGCGGGACTGGCAGCATCATCAGATGGAGGACCACCAACCTGTGCTGTTGTCTCTGTTTCTCTCTGCAGCTATTTCCAACATTTTCCATTTTTATTTCTGATTTCCAGCATCTACAATACTTTGCTCTTGTATAAGCAAAAGCAGGCAAATATCTTAGAAAATTCAACAACACGGGTTGCCCTGATAGGTCATAATGAAGCAGCCAGATTTAATCCCATTCTCAAACCACTGTCCCAACCCTGTTTTACTGCATTAGTTTCTTTCTGTAGCTAGCAGATATGCAAAACAGAAAGATGATATTTTTCCAAGTGCTTTTTTAAAAAGCTATCTTATCCAAATAGATTTTCTGTCAATTGTTTTTTAAAAAGGACATCAGCACATTTCCAAAAATATAACTCTTTCAAAATGTATATATTATTAATGATATTGGTGGAAATAAATAATCTGCATAATAGCATCAAGTCTCTTTAAAGACAACTACAGCACAATTGCTGCCTTCAGAGCTCATCAGTAGATGCCTAGCAACAAGGGTCGGCGATCTAGGCCAATGGTTTATTATTCAACTATCACCATTACAGTACCACGTGCCCTCCCGCAGAAATGGTAAATAATTATCGGCGCGAGTCAGATTAAACAAACTACCCTCTGTCTCGGCATCCACAGTTTGTGAAAAGAGTGGCTTTTAGCAAGGAACAAGCCACGTAGTGTGATTCCAATTGTTGAATGCTACACCATGTAAGCCTGCAGAAGTAATTCGATCAATAATTTTTAATCACAACTCCAGTTATGTTTAATCATGGTATAGTTGTCATTTTGACAGCATGCTCATTTCTATTAATTAGCTACACTAAGTTTTTCATCACGCTTTCAGCAGAGCATTGTAGGAGGCCAGTTATTTAGTACTGCAGAGAAACAAACCTTAGAAAATTTGTTCCCTAATGATCCAAATACATCAGAGACCTTTTTACGTGTTTCATTTCCTCTCCATGACAAGAGATGAAATGATTGCAGCCGACAACAACCCACTCCAACATCTGCAGAGGGCTAATGAAAGTTTAACGCATGCGCTAATTTTGCAACTAATTAGTGCTGAATCCATTCTGAGTGGCAACGGGGACATAAAAGGAAAATTGGGATGAATTCAGAGTTGCCAGTGTTGCTAATGGTTTCCAGCAACAGTGAGGCTATCCTTACGTAACATGTCCTATTCAAAATATGCCTGCAATTTCTACACAGAACCTTTAATTATAACCGTGTGGGAGTTGAAAGGATAGTTCCAATTATAAGAAGAATTGATTTGTAGCTAAGCCGTTCTATCCATATTACCTTTGTTTTCACTTAGAGGGAGAGTGGGTCTACGTTTTGTATAGAGGAAACAAAGGTACAGATGGCTGCTATTCTATTTGCCTCATTCTATCTTTTTAATTTCAATAAACTGCATTACAATAATTTATTACAGTACTACAAGACTTGGAGTATGTAACTACTCCTGTATTTGTCCCAATATTATGTAGATTTTAATTTTAAAAGAGCCCATTCATCCTATGTGTTCTGTGTATGCCTTTATTTCAATTACTAAGAAAATGTTGAACTGCTGAGCTCTCTGGAGGAAGTCTTTCAACAATTTAGGGTGATATGGAACCAAAAACATTTACAGCACAGAAGGAACCCATTGTGACTGCACTGGCTCTTTGCTAAAGGAATCTAAAATGAATGTCACTTCCCTGGTCACTTGCCATAGCCTTGTATTTTTCTCTGCTTCAGATATTTACTCAGTTTTTCCCCTCAGAAAAATCAGTGTTGTCTACCTCAACAATGCTCCGTGGCAAACAATGTAGAGAAATTTCTCCGAACCTCTCTCACTGACCATTTTAACTGGATGACCCTTTGTCATTGATTCTTTCAAAGACAACAGTCTGTATTACAGCAATTGGGTTTGTTAAAACACATTCCAACCCTTTTTACTCAGGGACCTGGAACTTAGTCTTTCCGCCTCTGACTACCTTGAGGAAAAAAGTCATGGCTAGTTTATCATAATTTACAAGACGGTTTGTGGTACATACCAAACCCCATGCTGAATTCTACTGGTGTTAAATAGCCATTGTTATCCTGGTCCAGACTGTCAAACACAGCTTCCAATTGCTCTGGAGTCAGAGGTAGCTCATTCTGTAATCTCTGCAAGAAAGCAAAGAACAATCCCATAGATGAAGGTCAGATATAACAAAGTTGTCCAGCACTTCACAAAATCAACATGAGAAGGATCAATCACACTGAAATGAATAATACAGGGCAAGGTCCCTTAAAACCATTCCTGAACCTCATCGTTCAATAAGTGTACACTTCAATGGGGGGAACAGACCACCACTTTAATATCTTACAATTGGATTTAGTTAGTTGAACTAATCGAGAGACAGGAGTGATAGACTGAATATTTTTAATTTTTTTAAATGCATCTTGAAAGAAATTAGTACGTTACATTCAAAATAATCTACTGTATAATATATCGCAGTAGAGTATTGGTTTGTCTAACCATCTCTTCTAGTCAACTAGCTCTGCCATCAAAAGTTGTGAAGTCTCTCTGCTTCCTGTCACATGATCTGCACTGAAACAGACTCAATCAAAGTCTGTGACTATGACTGTGGTGTATTATCCCTCCTTGTCGTCCCTGACCTCTCAACAGCCCTTGGCATGGTCAAGCACACCACTTTCCTCAAACACTGCTCCACCAACTGTCCAGTTCATTAGAACTGTCCTCGCTTGGTTCACTTATCCAAAGATAGCCAGAGCATCTCTACCAATAGCCACTTTTCTCACCTCCGCACTGTCACCTTTGAAGTCCAAGAATCCATCAGTGATCATCTGCCAAGATAAGGTGAGCTTCCATATGTACACTGATGACATCCAACTGTACCTCTCCACCAACTCTGTTTACCCTTTCACAGTTTCTGTGCTTGTCTGAAATTTAGTCTTGAATGAACCACAATTTCTGTCAGCTAACCATTAGAAGAACTAAACTATTGCCCGCAGGATTCCTCATCACCTCCCAAAAAACTCGACACATTTGACAGTTATTCTATCTCCTTTCCAGACACATTCTTCAACCAAATCAGACTGTTTATCATCTCAGCCTGCTAATTCAATCCTAAACTGAGCTTCTCACCCCATCACTCTTTCCATCACAATGACCACCTACTCTTCTTCTTTGGCCTCCTTATCTCGAGAGACAATGGATAAGCGCCTGGAGGTGGTCAGTGGATTGTGAAGCAGCGCCTGGAGTGGCTATAAAGGCCAATTCTAGAGTGACAGGCTCTTCCACAGGTGTTGCAGAGAAATTTGTTTGTCGGGGCTGTTACACAGTTGGCTCTCCCCTTGCGCCTCTGTCTTTTTTCCTGCCAACTACTAAGTCTCTTCGACTCGCCACACTTTAGCCCCGCCTTTATGGCTGCCCACCAGCTTTGGCGGACGCTGGCAACTGACTCCCACAACTTGTGATCAATGTCACAGGATTTCATGTCGCGTTTGCAGACGTCTTTAAAGCGGAGACATGGAGGGCCGGTGGGTCTGATACCAGTGGCGAGCTCGCTGTACAATGTGTCTTTGGGGATCCTGCCATCTTCCATGCGGCACACACGGCCAAGCCATCTCAAGCGCCGCTGACTCAGTAGTGTGTATAAGCTGGGGATGTTGGCCGCCTCGAGGACTTCTGTGTTGGAGATACGGTCCTGCCACCTGATGCCAAGTATTCTCCGGAGGCAGCGAAGATGGAATGAATTGAGACGTCGCTCTTGGCTGACATACATTGTCCAGGCCTCGCTGCCATAGAGCAAGGTACTGAGGACACAGGCCTGATACACTCGGACTTTTGTGTTCCGTGTCAGTGCGCCATTTTCCCACACCCTCTTGGCCAGTCTGGACATGGCAGTGGAAGCCTTTCCCATGCGCTTGTTGATTTCTGCATCTAGTGACAGGTTACTGGTGATAGTTGAGCCTAGGTAGGTGAACTCTTGAACCACTTCCAGAGCGTGGTCGCCAATATTGATGGATGGAGCATTTCTGACGTCCTGCCCCATGGTGTTCGTTTTCTTGAGGCTGATGGTTAGGCCAAATTCATTGCAGGCAGCCGCAAACCTGTCGATGAGACTCTGCAGGCACTCTTCAGTGTGAGATGTTAAAGCAGCATCGTCAGCAAAGAGGAGTTCCCTGATGAGGACTTTCCGTACTTTGGACTTCGCTCTTAGACGGGCAAGGTTGAACAACCTGCCCCCTGATCTTGTGTGGAGGAAAATTCCTTCTTCAGAGGACTTGAACGCATGTGAAAGCAGCAGGGAGACGAAAATCCCAAAAAGTGTGGGTGCGAGAACACAGCCCTGTTTCACGCCACTCAGGATAGGAAAGGGCACTGATGAGGAGCCACCATGTTGAATTGTGCCTTTCATATTGTCATGGGGACATAATCACTGACGAACGCAAACAAATGGACCGCTGGGTTCAGCACTACCTAGAACTGTACTCCAGGGAGATTGTTGTCACTCTGACTGCCCTCAATGCAGCCCAGCCTCTACCAGTCATGGATGAGCTGGACATACAGCCAACCAAATCGGAACTCAGTGATGCCATTCATTCTCTAGCCAGCGGAAAAGCCCCTGGGCAGGACAGCATTGCCCCTGAAATAATCAAGAGTGCCAAGCCTGCTATACTCTCAGCACTACATGAACTGCTATGCCTGTGCTGGGACGAGGGAGCAGTACCCCAGGACATGCGCGATGCCAATATCATCACCCTCTATAAAAACAAAGGTGACCGCGGTGACTGCAACAACTACCGTGGAATCTCCCTCCTCAGCATAGTGGGGAAAGTCTTCGCTCGAGTCGCTCTAAACAGGCTCCAGAAGCTGGCCGAGCGCGTCTACCCTGAGGCACAATGTGGCTTTCGTGCAGAGAGATCGACCGTTGACATGCTGTTCTCCCTTCGTCAGATACAGGAGAAATGCCGTGAACAACAGATGCCCCTCGACATTGCTTTCATTGATCTCACCAAAGCCTTTGACCTCGTCAGCAGACGTGGTCTCTTCAGACTACTCGAAAAGATTGGATGTCCACCAAAGCTACTCAGTATCATCACCTCATTCCATGACAATATGAAAGGCCACCTACTTCCACCACCATAATAGCACCAGCCTTCACCCCAGCCTCAGCCAATCTAACACTGAAACCTTCATCCATACCTTTGATAACTCCAGACTCAACTATTCCAAATCTCTCCTGGCTGCCTCTCATTATCCACCTTTGTAAACCTCAGCACATCCAAAGCAATGCTGCCCATATCCTACCCCACACAAATCCTGCTCACTGATCACCCTGCCCTCACTGAAATACAATGGGTTCTAGTCCCCCACTGCCTCAAATTTGAAACCATCATCTCTCCTCGGCCTTGCATGTTCCCCATTTCTGCAACCTTCTCCAGTGATACAAGCCCTTAAAACTTTCTTTTGCTGACTCTGATTGTTTGTGCATGTACACGCCTTCACCAATTCCAACCATGCCTTCAGCCATTTGGGTCCTATGTACAATCTGAACCAGCAACAACTTGAGGTAGAATAATGTACAAGAGCACAAGGTTATGGTTCCAAGCCACATAGCAAAGTCTACATTGAGGCACAAACTCCCAAGCAGTGCTGTCCCTCAGATGAGATGTTAAATCCAGGTACTCATCAGTTGCTCCAGCAGACTTTAAACATCCTGTAGCATTATTCAGAAAGAGTAGAGATGTCTCCCAGGACCCTGACCAACACTGCTCCCTCAAGCAGTAACATTATAAAACAGATAAACTGGTCATTCATTCCACAGAGGTTTGGGTGATGCTGCTGCACAGGAATGTCTGCCACATTTCTCTACCCAACAGTATTGTACTCCAAAAATAAATATTAATTTTGCATACCATTTTTAAGATGTTTTGGCATTAAAGTAATGCACTTCTCGCCTGTCACATTTCATCAAACTTCACCGTCACACTTAAAAAAAAATAAAGGAACAACAAACACTGTCAATTGCGATACAGCGAAAAGCCCCACTGGAAGAGAATATTGGAATCAGAATGGTGAAGTCAAGAGACTGCGGACAACAACATTTAAAAAGAGAGACGTAACCAATGCAAATTTCTGACAGGCAGTTTGAACAATTAGCCTCCAAATGACCCTCACAAATTACTTAATTCACAATTAGACTCTGTGGGCCACATCCCATGAATGAATAAAAAATAATTCACAGCTTCCCCTCGGCAGCAGAATACTGGGCTAGATTTTGACAATCTCACCAGCTTGAGGTCAGAGTACACTGATTGGCAGCATATTGTGGGAGGCAACCAATTAGTAGGGCAGTGGGTGCGACTAGGAGACAGGGCCAGGAAGTGGCAGACCTGTTTAAAGGACACATGTCAGTCTTAAAATTAGGTGCAGGCAGACAGAAGCAGTGCTGAGGGGGCAGTACACCAGATAAGGGACATGGCAGTCAGCTATGGTTGCACGGCCCCAAGGTTCTCCCATGCCTCCCTGCAGGTTATGATAAAGGCAGTGGGAGCCAGGCACCACATTTTGTTTCCTGAGAGCAGCAGAAGGAGCCTGTCAGGCAAACAAAGGAGGCATGGCTGGAGGTCACCAACCACAGTGTGGTGAGCAGGACCTGGGTCCAGTGCAGGAAGCGCTTCAATTACCTTATACATTCTGCCAAGATGGGTATGAAGCAAAGGCAAGCTGTCAAAGCTGAGTGTCTTAAGAAATAATACAGCTCTGAGCAGGGGAACCTCAAGGTAGGCAATGAATAGGTACACAGAGATTAATGCCCACTGCCAGCCCGCACCTGAAGGAAGTGATCAAAGTGATGCAAGGTTGGCATGGAGGTACTATAAGCACTGGGCAAATGCAATGACGGGAGCATCACTTTAGATAGTGGATCAGGATGGACAAATAGGAAGGTTAAGTAGGTGATCTCTCTATACTTTCTGGAGTAGCTTCCAGCTCTTGTGAAGGATATTCCAGTAGGTGCCACTTGATGTGTTGAAAGATGTCTGATTAAGCACCAGCTGAAATGAAGGAGGGCGGGTAACTGATGTTTTCTCTCTTACACAGAACCAATGCCAGAGGATCAGCAGCAGCCGAGTGTGTAGGCCATGGCTATCTCAGAGGGCAACTTGCACTCTGAGGAACAAATGTCACAGGAGTCAATCGGACCATCCAATAGCACAGATACGTGCCCCTCGGCGGGGCCTCCGGTGACTTTAAAACAGGTAGCACAAAGGGAGCAGCATGGCATACGAGCAAGAGCGGGTTATGGTGGCAGAGGCCACAGTAGGCAGTCCCCAGAGGACGGAGGACAACTCCAGTCACATTTTCCCAGCTGGGGATGCAGAGCCTCGGACGCCACGTACAAAGTGGATGCTAGTGGAGCAGCAACGGGAAATCTGTGGACATCTGGCAGAGATTCCTGAGGCAGCGTGGACG
Source organism: Heterodontus francisci (assembly GCF_036365525.1). NCBI lineage: Eukaryota > Metazoa > Chordata > Chondrichthyes > Heterodontiformes > Heterodontidae > Heterodontus > Heterodontus francisci. Next base: position 37,745,321 of record NC_090384.1, read on the forward strand.
CTTGTGATGAAAATGGAGGAGTTCATTCATGACATGAGCACTGCAACGTCTCATGCATAGGAACTCCTCCACTCAAAGAGTCGCCAACCTCATGTAGAGTCATATGCGGCAGTCTGCTGCATGGATGCAGGAGCAGCGGACTGGCATGAACAGAACGTATGGGTGTGAATGCATCAATCAGGTGTTCTCACTCACCTGGAAAGAGAGGATGTGCCGATGGGCCATGTGCCGATGGGCCATGAAAGGGTTGACGGAGGAATGAAGTTCTGTCTACTGAAGGCGACCCCTCCGCCCCTCTGACTGAAACAAACGATAATGCTCACCCCCTGCCCCCCAATGACCAAGTCTGCGTGCGCAAATGCAGCTGGTGAAGCCCGTCAGAATGCCATTATGCACACAGCGACCCAGAGGAAGGCAGCTATAGGCATCTCAACAGCCAGGACACCCTCTCGAGCAACCTGTCTCCACCTCTGCTCTGGCCTCCGGGGTAGGAGCTCTTGCAAGAGGACAGAGAAGCAGCAGTAAAATCACAAATTTGTTCACCTGGGTGTACAATGTGAAGATTTTGTTGAAAAAAATGCACTTTATTCTGAGTAAAATCCCTATGGTGGAAAAGTAGCATTTGTCATGCTGTTTAATGTGGGAGATTGCAACATAGTCAGTAAGTCCTGCCTGAGTGTGAGGTCTGAGAGGGACATGAGTGGTCTCACAGACGACTCTATGTATCACGAGTGATAATTCCCAGAAATGGATCTGTCCTTGTACTCTAGAGGGGCCACAATATAGTACATCACTGTCCAAATTAGACATTTCCACTGCCATGCTCAGGAGAAGCGTTCTGGATCAGAGCATCCCTGGCTTCATGCAATCCCCATCAGTATGCTTCCGCATAAGTCTGAACTCCGGGTTCCCTTGAAGCACCTCCGGCTGATCCTCCTCGAGATCCTCATCCTCAGACGCGATGTTGCGCTCTTCTCCATGCACCTCCTCCAGTTCCACTCCTCACTGGATGGCCATATTGTGCAGCATGCAGTAGATGGGAAACCCTCAAGGGGGCGTATTGCAGAGCAGTCCTCGATCAGTCAAGGCACTGGAACCCCATCTTTAGGAGGCCGATGGCTTGCTTGATCATTGCTCTTGTGCTAAGATGGCATTGGTTATATCTCTCCTGTGCCACAGTTGTAGAGTTTCATATAGGGATCAACAACCATCTCTTTACTGGGTTACCCCTTGTCTGCCAGGAATCATCCATGGAGTCTGTGTGCTGGAATGAATAGCTGCAGCACCTGCAACTGCCTCAGAATGAATGAATCATGACAGCTGCCAGAAAACCTTGTGCAAACCTGCAGGAAGTGCTTACAATGGTAACGCATGAGCTGAACGTTCATTGAATGCAAGCCCTTCCTTTTGATGAATGCTCCAGTCTGAGATGATGGGGCTTTAATGGCAACATGTATGTAGTCAATCTCACCCTGCACCTGAGGGAATCCTGTTATTGATGCAAACCCCATGGCTCTCTGTGCATGACTGGCCGCATCTATGCTGAAGGCAACAAGTCAGATGCCCTCACAAAAAGGCATCTGTCATCTGAGATATGCAGCTGTGGACTGCCGATAGTGAGATTTCACAAAAGGTCAGCTGCTGACCCCTGAAATAAGCCCAAGGCTAGAAGGTTCAAGGTTACTGTCAGCTTGACAGCTACTGGCATAGGGTGTTCCCTGAGCCTGGAGGCATTAGGTCGTCCTCCAGGAGCGCGCACAACTCAGACACCATCTGCCTCAATAGGCGAAGCCATTGGCAGCACTGTTGCTCCGACATACTCAGAAAACCGATCCTTTGGTGGTACTTGATTCCACAGGCATCACCTTCTGGCCCCTCCTGCCCCTTGACTCGCACTTCCGCATCCATGGGCACCATGTGACTGCGTTCATTGCTTGGGCCGCTGCTTCTCCCCAATGCTCCAGACCACCTCTCAGTCACTGACCCACATTACCAGAGGAAGTCAGGCACTAGGACCTCAGCTGCCAAACTTCCCCTTTTTGATGAATAATTTCTCCAAGACCCTCCCTCTCCATCACCAATCCCTATGGTTAAGCTCTGCCTCAAGAATGGCAAGTTAGTGGATGTGCAGGAGCTTCTGCTCACTGTTTAATCCTTTTATACAAAATTTTTTAAATCTGTGACTTCAATCAAGGTTTCTTGCTGTGCAGCCGCCTCATCTGCTTGGACAAGGTGCTGACAGAGCATGGGGCCTGTGCACCTCTGGTAAAATTGCACTACCTCACACAATTGCCTGTCAAGTGCCTCCTTAACTACCTTAATTGCCTGCCTGCCACGTCTTGTGGGAGGCCACAATCCCAGAGAAATCATCTCCAGTAAAATGGTGTGGAAGTGGCTTCACACTGGGTAACCAGCATGCTGTGCTGCAGCACAAATTTTCAGGCTCACCAGCATTCAAACCTGCCTCCGCTGCCTTAACAAAATTCAGCCCACTCTGCTTTACAAGACACAACAGGCCTGTCTTCCTGGACTAACATATCACCTGACTTACTCTGAGTGAGGCTACACAATATACTCGAATCTGAACCTCGGCTGGCATAATTCCTTTCAACACACACATAATGCAAGCTCACACTCTAAACAAACACAGCCTCTTGTCACTTACCCGAGAAGTTTGAGTATACTTCTGGAATGATCACCATTTTATAAATTCAGTCTGATATATTCAGGCTTAGATTGAAAGCTAATACAAAAGCAAATTGTTGCAGATGCTGGAAATCCAAAATATAAAACTGACAATGCTGGAAATAATCAGCAGGTCTGGCAGCGTTCGTGGAGGGCAAGACAGAGTTAACAGGTCAATAACCTCTCACCAGCATATTCTGTTTTTATTTCAGATTGAAAGTTAATTGGTTTAAAAAACAGTTTGCTTTGCTCAGTCAACTTTCAAATGATAAGCAGCATTATTACCAGTGTGATCTGCAACCATACACAAAGAAAAGGCTTCCTCCATTTTCTGCACAGCACAAGAGCAAGGAGAAGGTACTAAAAAGAACAAGTTGGGTAATCAATGGGCAGTCTAGATTAATGGGCTCCTGCAAGAGAGCATCAATAAATTGGGTGCTTAGGAACATGGACGACAACAGAGAAGGCCATATAAAGAAACTAAATTACAATACATAAGCCATAACTTTTAGAATATATAAACACAAATATTGAGTAATCAATGACTGGCAATGAGTTACAATACAATTCTTAAACTTCTAACAGAGTCAGGCAGTAAGGTTAAATTATGTCTTCAAGAATTAGCAGCAGTTTTTTTTTGTATAATGTACACTGAACAGTCTTTTCCTCCCTTATGTTTACACCTTAATATTTTCTATATTTCTTTCTTCTGATCTATGCTGGGATATATTTCCACATTTAACCCTCCTTAGCCATTCTTCACATCAGCCAGGACAGTAAAATGTGAGATGGTTATACGTCCATGAGGGTGGAAGGGAGAGAGGACATGGATCAAGGGAGTTCTCGTGGCCAAGCTCAATCCTGCCCTCACCCACTTCCCTCACAATCACTCTTTTGAGTAGAAGTCAATGAATGGTTAGCCATTTAGAATCAGAAGCCTGGCTCATCTTTTATCTTGCCCTGGACTATGGCCACTGAAGCCAACTGCAGCACTCCATCGTCACACAGCCAAGAAAAGCAAGGGGCACTCCAGTCTGCGAATTGACCTTGGCACCTTCTTGGTCTGTATAGCTCAGTCCAACAGCTCTATTAGGCCACTGAGCCTCCAAATCTTCTATTTACCACGAGGAGAATAAGTTCTGAGCTGGTTAGAGATGGTATAACCAATGTATATTGGTAGTGAACCCAACAGTAGCTGTTAACATTTGGCCATGGCATCTTGTAAGCTATTCTACAAACCTAAGGGTTTTCTTGTAAGAGATGTAAGCGACCATAATATTATTTTAATTGAAATTGTAGTTGGGACTAGCAAAGCTAGTCAACCCAGGAGGATCGATAGTTTAAATGAAATACAAAAATCTGTGCTGTACACAAGTGTACAGAAAACACCAGGAAAGGAAGCTGCCATTGGGTTTACTGATAAAAATCTTGAAGGCATCTGTAACATCCACGAGAGGTGATGAAATTACTGAAGTAAATGTAAACATATGCTCACTGTCAAGGCAATCTCTAATATTGTAGTTTGAACAAAGAATTAGATGCCTCATTGGACAATTGTAGCTTAAGGTGGACTCTGATAGGACAATATGATCTTCTCAATGAAACATCCTGCCCACCTTGGAAAGAAGGGTATAAAAATTATGTAAAGAGTGATTTGGCACTCAAGTCGGGTTGTTTGGTCAGCTACTCAAAAGAATGATCGGCAGGGAGGTGATCACAGGTGATCATATGTAAAATTCCTTGTAGTGTATTCTGAAGGTGTACTGCATTGCTAACTGCTATTGCTAGGTTTAATTTGGGCTTTGAGTATTGTCCCATTATTTCTTGTAATTCACGTATCCGAACAGTCGAATAACTTATCAAGGGGTAGAAGGCTATGTCTTACACAGATTAGCAGGAAATAGGCTGAATATTATATGATACATTGAGAACATTGGGAGTCTAGAGAGTAAAGTTACAAAGCAGTAGTCATAGAATCATACAGCATAGAAGGCAGCCATTTGGTCCAACGTGCCTATTCCTGCTCTTTGAAATGGCTATACAATTAGTCCTTCACCCCTGTTCTTTCATAAGAGCATAGGAGGAGGAGTAGGCAGTTCAGCCCATCGAGCCTGCCCCGCCATTCAATACGATCATAGCCGATCTTCCACTTCAATGTCTTTTTCCTACACTACCCTCATATCCCCTTACGTCATTTGTATTTAGAAATCTGTCAATTTCTGCTTTAAACATACTCAATGACTGAGCTCCCACAGCCCTCTGGGGTGGAGAATTCCAAAGATTCACATAGCCCTGTAACTGTTTCCTTTTTAATCATATCCAATTACAATCTGAAAGTTATTAAATCTGCTTCCACCAGCCATTCAGACAGGCATTCCAGATCATAACACACTGCAACAAAAAAAAACTAATCTCCCCACTGCTTCTTTGTTCAATTATCTTAAATCTGTGTCCTCTGGTTAGCAACCCTCCTGCCAGTGGAAATAGTAGGGAAAGGGTCCAGATGGTGAAAACCAGATGCTGAGTACCAGATTACACTTGAGGCTTGAAAACATCTCAGTTTTTTAAACAAAATAGATGTAATGGTTCATGACATTTCCAATTGCATTTTTAGTAAAAAAATCGGTCAGGCAGGGCTCACAGTGAGCAATAGGGAATGAACGTGCAAGCATGCCCACAAAATGATATGAATCAAACTGGGTTGATAAGTAGCAAGTGACATTCGTGCCACACAAGTGCCGGGCAATGACCATCTCCAACAAGAGAGAATCTAAATATCTCCCTTTGACATTCAACAGCATTACCATCACTGAATCTCCCACCATCAACATCCTGGACTTTTCCATTGGCCAGAAATTAACTGGATCAGCCATATAAATACTGTGGCTACAATAGCAGATCAGAGGCTGAAAATTCTGCGGTGTGCAATTTACCTCCTGACCCTCCCAAAGCCTGTCCACCATCTATAAGGCACAAGTTAGGATTGCGATGGAATACTCTCCACTTGTCTGGATGAGTTCAGCTCCAACAACACTCAAGAAGCTCAACCCCATCCAGGTTAAAGCAGCCCGCTTGATCAGCACCCCCATCCACCACCTTAAACATTCACTCCCTCCACCACCAATGCACAATGGCAGCAGTGTATACCATCTACAAGATGCACTGCAGCAACTTGCTAAGGCTCTTTTGAAAGCACCTTCCAAACCCTCGACCTCTTCCACCTAGAAAGACAAGGGCAGCATCTGCATGGGAACACCACCACCTGCACGTTCCCCTCCAAACCACACACCATCCTGACTTGGAACTATAGTGCTGTTCCTTTTTGTCACTGGGTCAAAATCCTAGAACTCCCTTCCTAACAGCGCTGTAAGTGTACCTACCCCACATGGACTGCAGTGGTTCAAGAAGGAGGCTCACCACCAGCTTCTCAAGGATAATTAGGGATGGGCAACAAATGCTGGAGTTTTGGATGATCTCCAGTTTACAGAGGGTAGAATATGGGAGGCTAGCCAGAAGTGCATTGGAATAATCAAATTTTGAGGTAACAAAAGCATGAACGAGGGTTTCAGCAGATGAGCCGAGGCAGGGGCAAAGGTATGGAGGTGGAAATAGGTGGTCTTGGTGATGGCACGGATGTGTGTTCAGAACCTTAACTTGGGGTCTAAGACCAGGTTGTGAACAGTCTGGTTCAGTCTCAGACAGTTGCCAGGGTGAAGGTAGCTAGGGATCAAGATTGGAGCAGGAACCAAAGATAATGGCTTCAGTCTTCCCAACATTTAATTGGAGGAAATTTCTGCTCATCCAGTACTGGATGTCAGATAAGCAGGGTGATAATTTAGCAACAGTGGAATAGTGGATAGCGGTGGTGGTAGGGTAGAGCTAGGTGTTGTCAGCATATGCGAGAAAAATAACGCTGTGTTTTTAGATGATGTCGCTGAGGGGCAGCATGAGTATGAGAAATAGGATCGGACCAAGGATAAATCCTTGTTTCATTGCGAAGTAGCAAATATTTGATCTTGGACTCTTCGTTGAACTATGTACCCAAATGAAGGAGCTCTGGAACATTAAAGTTAGCTTCCAACTAAGTCATATCAGATTCCTCCAGACATCAACTTCCTACCTGTACTATATTGCATAACAATTGTCATGCTGTATATGACCACTAAATTATCTGGAAGGAGAGCTCCAGGGAACCATCCTGAAATAGATGAGCTGATCTCTTGGGCCCTTCTGTCCCAGTCTGTAACTAGCTTTATTTTCCTTTGTGAAACTTATTGGTTAAATAAGGCTTAAGCCCTATTGGAGGGAGATGCACAATATCAACCACCACAACCCTGTCTCTGTGCAGCATTTCTCTTGACTCAGACAAGGATGTGTACCATCACTACTTCAGGTTAACCACAAGTGTACCTTGGACTACTTGTATTTATCTATTAAACCAGTGGTTAACTGCATTAATTTTGTAACCACATTACTTCTTATTAGAGCGGCACTGTGTGTCATTTCTGCCAAAACAATAATGATTACAAATTTCACTTTAAAGTATGGCTTGCTAGAACATGGCATTCCATGTTAAATTATCTTATTGCATACTAATTCATGAATTATACCTGATTTGAAACAGCATTGATTCAAATAGAGATTTAATTATTAACTAGCTGTGGTACAATGAAGAAGTCCCCGGACCAATTCAGCATCAAATCTTTGTTCAACATAATTGAATTAAAAAGGAATGAGTTGGATGTTAAATGTATTGCAGAGCTTTCAGATTCTCTGCAGGGAAGAGCCAGACTCCCTTCAGTAGATCTGTGCTTATTATTGTAAACATCTTCAGAGCTTATTAGCTGGATTTCAGCAAATCTCCCGTGCTGCTGGATTTTTAAATTTTCTTTTGGAAAATTAGTTTGTAAATTTGCTCCTCATCAGATATCATTGCATTACACAATGGACTGTTATATATTTCAGATTCCTCCAGATATTCTATATGTTCAGCATCACCAGCCAAAGCCATAAACAGGCCTCTTGTCCCCTACAAATTCAGAGTATATCTTTACTGCACAATATCGAGTCAAACGAGCAGCAATGTTGTGGGAACATCTCCACATCCAAATTCCCCTCTCCCTTACACACCATCCTAACCTGAATATATATCATCACTCCTTTATCACTGGGTCAGAATCCTGCATTTCTCCACCTAACACCACAGTGGGAGCGCCATCACCACTAGGGCTGCAACAGTTTGAGAAGGCCCATCACCACCTTCTCAGAGCAATGAGGGATAGGCAATTAACACAGCCTTGGCAGTATTACTCACTTTGCAAGATCTAATTTGAAAAATTATAGCTTGACGCCAAGGCGATATGTACTGGATTCATTAATCTTGTGTAGGCAGATAGATAAGCAGTCTAGTGAAAGAAGTGCAACTGCAAACTGATTTATTTTGCATGCAATACATGAACAGAATACAGTTTTCAGTGAAATTCAATCTATTTCATATCACTCCTTGTAACCTCAAAAATATGAAATTATACAACTGAGCTGTTAACGTTGGTCTAGCTTCATCTTCCAAATCAGTACAATATTTGCTGAAATGACTGATACTAACTTTTAGGAGAACAAAACTGTCTGTTTGCGACTATTTCAAACCCAAAGATGCCGCTGTCACTGTTTTTCAGAGACATGGGCAACAAAGCTAATTCACCCCAACTCGCTGTTGAGGACTGGCTCATCAAGCAGCCAGTCAAAATTGGTACCTCAAATCAAATGCCCTTCCCATGGCACTTACGTGACTTGTTCAGCTGAGGCTCTTGCAGTGTTGTAGATTTATTAGAATGATACCTGGACTCCAAGGAGAGATTTAAAAAACAATAGGATTATATTCAAAGTCCCCTCTATTTTTTTTTGTTCTGTGCAACCTATTTATTTAAGTGCACGGGCCCTTTAAATTCTTTTGAGCAACTGCGCATGCGCAGTAACTTGAGACTTGTGCTTGGCCTGTACGGCCACGCAGCTTAGAGAGAACATTGGTTATATTCCATGGAATCTAGAAGGTTAAAGGGTGATTTGATTGAAGTTTTCAAGGTATTAAGGGGGACAGATAGGCAGATTTGGAGAAACCATTTCCATTGATTGGGGAGTCTAGGGATAGGTCTAAAATTTATGCCAGACCTTTCAAGATCACAAGAACACGAGAAATAGGAGCAGGAGTAGACCATATGGCCCACCGAGCCTGCTCAGCCATTCAATATGATCATGGCTGATCTTAGGCTTCAACTCCACTTTTCTGCCCGCTCGCTATATCCCTTCACTTCCTGAGAGACCAAAAATCTGTCCATCCCAGCCTTAAATATACTCAACAATGGAGCATCCACTACCCTCTGAGGTAGAGAATTCCAAAGATTCATAACGATTTGAGTGAAGAAATTTCTTCTCATCTCAGTCCTGAATGATCGGTCCCTTATCCTGAGACTGTGCCCCGGTGTTTTAGATTCCCCAGCCAACGGAAATAATTTCTCAGTGTCTACCCTATCCAGCCCCTTCAGAATCTTGTATGCTTAAATGAGATCACCTCTCATTCTTCTAAACTCCAGAGAATATAGGCCCAATTTACGCAGTCTCTCATCATAGGACAACCTTCTCATCCCAGGGACTAATTTAGTGACCCTTCACTGTACCGTCTCCAATGCAAGTATACCCTTTCTTAAATATGGAGACCAAAACTGCACACAGTACTCCAGATGTGGTCTCACCAAAACCCTGTAAAATTGTAGCAAGACTTCTTTATTCCTGTACTCCAATCCCCTTGCAATAAAGGCCAACATGCCATTTGCCTTCCTAATCGCTAGCTGTACCTGCAAGCTTACTTTCTGCGTTCCTTGTACGAGCACGCCCAAGTCTCTCTGAACATCAACATTTACAAGTTTCGCACCTTTTAAAAAATATTCTGCTTTTCTATTTTTATGACCAAAGTGAAGAACCTCACATTTACCCCCATTATACTCCATCTGCCACCTTGTTGCCCACTCACTTAACCTGTCTATATATCTTTGTAGCCTCTGTGTCCTCCCCACAGCTTACCTTTCCACCTACCCTTGTATCATCAGCAAACATTACTCTCTGTCGCTTCATCCAAGTCATAATATAGATTGTAAATAGCTGAGGTCCCAGCACTGACCCTTGTGGCACTCCATTAGTTACTGCCTGCCAACTTGAAAATGCCCCATTTATGCCCACTCTTTGCTTCCTGCCCTTTAACCAATCCGCTGTCCATGCTAATATATTACCAGCAACTCCATGAGCCCTTATTTTGTGTGGCACCATATCGAAGGCCTTTTAGAAAGTATCTTACATCTACTGGTTCTCCTTTATCCACTCTACTAGTTACGTCCTTAAAAAACTCTAATAAATTTATCAAACAGGATTTCCCTTTAGTAAAACCGTTTTGACAGTGTGATTAGAACAAGTGCATTGTCAAGACTTCCTTAATAATATTAAGGAATATTATAAAAGGCATGGCAGTCAGGCACAAGGTGCCCGATCGAGGGCCACCCCAGCCTCCCAACCCACCCCCGGGACCCAAGACACCCACCTCCCCCCAAACTACCACTCCAGCCTCATTAGGGAAGGACCGATTCCCCTGGTGAGGCATGCCCAACTCACTCACTCTCCAGGGACCATGGCGTCGGCTGGGCTGCAGTCCCAGCAGTGGCCACCGCTCCCGGTGGCGCTGCTGGGACTAAGAGCTGCCGGCCCGCTGATTGGCTGGCAGCTCACTGAGACGGGTCCTCCTCCCTCAAGTGGGTGGAAGTCCCGCCTCGGGACAATTAAAGCCTGGGGACCCATAAAATACGGGGCAGCTTCCCAGGCTAGGCGGAAGTGGATTTGCCACCGACTTTCACGTTAGTGGCGACATCCAGTCAGTCCAAGGTAAAATTCAGCCCCATGTCTCTGTAATAGCAATTAGATCAAAATTATTTACCTCTATTTGGGCCATTAGTTCATCTATCTTATTGCAGATGCTTCCTGCATTCAGATAAAGAACGTTTAATTTAATTTTTTTACTTCTATTCCCTGCAATGACCTTATTTGCTGATGTAAAATTTTTGTTAAACTCTCTGTCCCTTCCTGTACCATTCTGCATGTCTTTACTCACAATGCTATACTGTTCTGATGCCTTGACCTTACTCTTTAGATTTCTAAATCTGTCTTCACCCGAACCCTCCACCCCCCTCGGTTAGTTCATGACTTCAAGCCTTATCTGTTGGTGCACTCAAGTTTGTATACTCTGTACCTTCCTGCCACACATTGATTATCATTACCCTTATTGCTATCTTGCTCTCTTGCCTTCTTCTCTCTCTTTAAATTATCACATTTTCCCTCACTCACGGCCCCACTATTTCGTCTAAAGCCCTCTCTACTGCCCTAGTTATACGACTCGCCAGTACACTGGTCCCAGCACGGTTCAGGTGAAGACCATCCCAACGGTCAGGAGTGAAATTAGGAAATACTGCAAAGGGCGTTAGAAGTTTGGAACTCTCTTCCACAATTGGCAATTGATGATAGATCAATTGTCAGTTTTAAATCTGAAAAGGATAGATTTTGGTTAGCCAAAGATATTGAGGATTATGGGAAAAAGGCAGGTATATGGTGATAAGATGCAGATCAGCCCTGATCTCACTGAATGGTGGTACAGGCTGGAGGGGCTAAATGGCCTACTCCTGTTTCAATGTTCCTAAAATCAAAATGGTGAAATTGGGATAATCAAAAAAAGAATGTCCTGGAATTCTCAGTGGTCATCCATTGAGCCAGTAAACTCCCCATGAAGTTCAAGGGTTACCCAGGAAAGAACCATGGCTCAAAAGGTGGTTAAATATTACTTGCTCTGTAATTTGTTTAAACTCCCTGAAATGTTAATGTTGCTGTCTCTTTAAATGGAGGAACGTTTTGAATCCTGGTGCATTTTGCTTAGCTCAACTGCACAATCTCCACCAGTCTACTTTATATCCCATTTCCTGGACCAACGTCTATTACACTTACCTACATAAAAATTTATCTGCCATTTCTTAGTAAATCCACTTTGTTTCCCTAGATGTTTATAAATGTCATCAGCTTTACATGCACTGGTTACTTGGGTCATGTAACTTGGTTCCATCGTTAAGTATCTTGAGTACTAGAATTACAATCCTCTATATCATTACTAAATAATGTTAAGGAGCAGATTAAAAACACACCCTACACTGCATTGCACTGCACTCGAGAAGACTTTTCCATTTCGTATCAACTTCTGTTTTGAAAGATAAGTAGCTAAGGCCAAAAATACATACCCAATAATTTTGTATGAAATTTTCAAAAACACGGAACAATGCTGCTTTCAATTTTTTCACAAGACCTCTCCACTGCATCAGAAAGTTACACACTCCATACAAGTTTGACACTGAACACGGGCTTAAGATTCCAACATCATTATGTTAAATTAGACAGAATTGTCCCCATAGATCTCCAGTTACACAGCTGATGTATGAATAGCTGTATTCTTTGGCTTGCTGGTTGCCATTGACTATTCACGTGCATTACTTTAGCATTATCACGACAGCCTTTTGAGAATTTGTTGGGCAGCAGTTGGGGACGGTATCATAGTGGTAATGTTTCAGGACGAGTAATCCAGAAGCCCAGACTAATGCTCCAGAGACATGAGTTCAAGCCCACCATGGCAGCTGGGAGAATATAAATTAACTAATCTTGAATAAAATGCTGGTCTCATTAGTAATGATCATGAAACTACCATAAAATTGCTATAACAACACATCTGGTTAACAAATGTCCTTCAGGGACAGAAATCTGCCATCCCTACCCACTCTGGTCTACATGTGCCTCCAGACCCACAACAATGTGGTTGCCTCTTAATTGCCCTCTGAAATGGCCTAGCAAACCACTCAGTTATATCAAATCATACAGAAAAGTTGAAGAACAATAAAACTGGATGGACCACCCGGCATCAACCTAGGCACCAGAAAAGACACACCCTGCCCAGTGGATCCTGCAAAATCCTCCTCACTAACTTCTGGGGACTTGTGCCAAAATTGAGAGAGCTCTCCCACAGACTAGACAAGCCTGACATAGTCATACTCACCAAATCATACCTTAGAGCCAATGTCCCAAATTTCTCCATTACCATTCTGGTGGCAGTACAGTGGTATACAGTCAGGAAGGGGTGGCCCTGGGAGTCCTCAACATTGACTCAGGACCCGACAAAGTCTCATAGCATCAGGTCAAGGAAACCTTTTGCTGATTACCACCTACCGCCCGCCCTCAGCTAATGAATCAGTAGTCCTCCACGCCGAACACCACTTGGAACAAGCACGAAGGGCACAGAATACACTGAATGGTGGAACTTCGATGTCTATCAACAAGAGTGACTCGTTAGCACCACCACTGACCAAGCTGGCCGAGTCCTGAAGGGCATATCTGCCAGACAGAGCCTGCAGCAGATGGAAAGAGAACCAATAGGATAGAAAAACTTACTTGACCTCGCTCTCACCAATCTATCTGTCAGAGATGCACCAGTCCATCACAATATTGATTGGAGTGACCACCACCCTGTCCTTGTGGAGACAAAGTCCCATCTTCACACTGAGGACATCATCCATCATGCTGCTTGACTCTACCACCATGTTAAAAGGGATAGCTTCAGAACAGATTGAGCAGCACAAAACTAGGCATCCGTGAGGTGCTGTGGGCCATCGGTAGCAGCAGAATTGTGTTCAACTACAATCTGTAACCTCATGGCCCAGCATAACCCCCACTCTACCAATACCATCAAGCCAGGGGACTAACCCTGGTTCAATGAGGAGTGTAGGAGAGCATGCCAGAAGCAGTACCAGGCATAACTAAAATTGAGGAGCCAACCTAGCGAAGCTAAAACATGGGTCTACATGCATGCTAAACAGAAGTGCTAAATGATCCCACAACCAATGAATATGATCAAAACTCTGTAGTCCTGCCACATCCAGTCATGAATGGTGGTGGTGGACAATTAAACAACTAACCAGAGGAGGAGGCTCCAAAAACAGTGCCACCCTCAATGATGGGGGAGCCCAGCACGTCAGTGCACAAGACAAGGCTGAAGCATTTGTAACCATTTTCAGCCAGAAATACCAAGTACCGGTACCAGAAGTAACAAAAATCCATCTCGGCCTTCTGAGATCCCCACCATCATACATGCCAGTGTTCATTCAACTTGATTCACTCCACCTGATATCACGAATCAGCTGAAGACACTGGATACAGCAAAGGCTACGGGCCCTGACAACATTCCAGCTGTAGTACTGAAGACTTGTGCTCCAGAACTAGCCACACCCCTAGCCAAGCTTTTCCAGTACAGCTACAACACTGGCATCTACTGGACAATGTGGACAATTGCCCAAATATGTCCTGTTCACAAAAAAGCAAGACAAATCCACTCCGGCCAATTGCCGTCCCATAAGTCTACTCTCGATCATCAGCAAAGTGATGGAAGGTGAATTCAACAGTACTATCAAGCAGCACTTACTCAGCAATAACCTGCTTACCAATGCTCAATTTGTGTTTTGCCAGAGCCACTTAGTTATAGACGTCATTACAGCCTTGGTTCAAAAATGGACAAAAGAGCTGAATTCAAGAGGTGAGGTGAGAGTGATTACCCTTGAAGTCAAGGCTGCATTTGATCAAGAATGGCATCAAAGTACCTTAGAAAAACTGATTAATGGGAATCAGGGGGAAAACTCTCCACTAGTTGGAGTCATACCTCACACAAAGGAAGATGGTTATGACTGTTGTAAGCCAATCACCTCAGCCCCAGGACATCGCTGCAGGAGTTCCTCATGGTAGAGTCCTAGACCCAACCATCTTCATTTGTTTCATCAATTACCTTCCCTCCAACACAATGTCAGAAGTGGGGCTATTTGCTGATGATTGCACAGTTAAATTCCATTCGCAACTCCTCAGACACTGAAACAGTCCATGCCTGCACGCACCAAGATCGGGACAACATACAGTCTTGGGCTGATGTTGTGGCAAGTGACAGTCGTGCCACACAAGATGCAGTGTTGCAACTCACCAAGGCTCCTTTGACCGCGTCTTCCAAACCCATGGCCTCTCCCATCTAGAAGAACAAGGGTGGCAGACGAATGGGAACACCAAACCTGCAAGCTCCCCTCCAAGTCACTCACCATGCTGACTTTGAACCATATTGCTGTTCCTTCACTGTTGCTCAGACAAAATCCTGGAACTCCTTCCCCATCAGCACTGTGGGTGTACCTATAACACATGGACTGCAGCAGTTCAAGAAGGTAGCTCGCCACCGCTTTCTCAAGGGCAATTAGGAATGGGTAATAAATGCTGGCCTTACAGCGATGCTCACATCCAGGAACAAATTAAAACAAGCTCCTGCTACTGCAGCACAAAAGCACAGCACAGCCATGCTTTTCACCAATCTTGCATTGTACAACTGCCTTTTAGATGATTATAAATAGGTGCAGAGCCTTCCAGAAGTTGCATACAATATAATTTACCAACCTGCTTGAAGAAAGGTGATTGTAGAGAAAATTATAACCTATATAGAGAGATCAATCGTCTTAAAGGGTTGTTGTAATAAGAATTTCCAGGATAGCAGAAAAGGCAACAGTGTCTTGCAATGGGTAATATATAATAAAATGAAAACATGCAGAAACACCATTGTGTTTGAGTACATAGACATTATAATGACCCAGATTTTGCACTCAGTGGTGAAGAAATTAGTTTCCTTGTACATCTTGCACATAGTTGCCCAAAGACTTCTTGTGAGCTAGTCAGCAGGGATTTCCACTAATTGGGCATCTGATCCAGTGCTGTACCCTCGACAGGGGATCTGTAGTGTCTATGAACAGGGAACGCACCAGCAAGGCTTTTCAACCAGTCAGATTGAAGAATCCTCGCTGAGACATGCAGACTGCAAACCAGGAAGTAAAAAACAGGAAATATCAATTTAAATTGTACATCAAACAAAAAAATAGATTGGAACATTCAGATGGGATTAAGGGACAGAGATAAGATAACCAAAAATTTATGGTTTTTAAAGATCTGCTACATTAATTTTCTTCTGAGGGAATGAGATTCCAAACTTACTAAATTAATTTTTCAGGGCCAGAAAGGTTGTTCACCAGTAATTATCACTTATTATGCCATTAAAAACTCACTTACTCCTAAATGCTCAAGCCCTAACGTTTTCAACCGTCTAATGCAGAAGTAGTGGATAAGTTCCAGAAGTTCATGCCCTTCCAGTGATTTCAATGCTGAGTCTATTGGCAAGAACAATAACAGCACACCCTGTGAAGGAGCAGAGTATCCCTAACAACAACTGCTGAATTTCTGCGTTTAACCGCACATGTGTGGACACATGTCAGATTTACCCTGTAATAACAGCAAGCACTGATACTCTCTCCATTACTGTTAGAGAAAAATCCAAGCCATTGGCTTTAGACTCAGGAGATCCAAGCCTTGCAACTTTGTGAAGTCTACAGTAAATACCACCATCAGACAACTTGTTATGACCAAGGTGGGAGCAATGCACTGTCAATTCAGTCCCATTACTCCACAGGTCGCAGCATATTATTTAAAGTCTCCCCACCTAACCAGAAAACAGTCAAAGTAAACACTTTAGTACCCCCCAGAATAAAAATAGACCAAACCAGGTATCGTTAGACAACAAATTAACTATTCATTAATAAACTAAATTTTAAATATTAATGTACATTTAGAGTCGTAGAGTCACAGAGTTATACAGCACAGAAACAGGCCCTTCGGCTCATCGTGTCTATGCTGGCCATCAAGCACCTAACTATTCTAGTCCCATTTTCCAGCACTTGGCCTTGTATGCTATGGCATTTCAAGTGCTCATCTAAATACTTATTAAATGTTGTGAGGGTTCCTACTTCTATCACCCCTTCAGGCAGTATATTCCAGATTCCAACCACCCTCTGGGTGAAATTTTTTTTCCCTCAAATCCCCTCTAAACCTCCTGCCCATTACCTTAAATCTATGCTCCCTGGTTATTGACCTCCCCACTAAGGGAAAAAGTCTCTTCCTATCTAACCTATCAATGCCCCTCATAATTTTGTATACTTCAATCATGTCATCCCTCATCCTCCTCTGTTCTAAGGAAAACAACCCTAGCCTGCTCAGTCTCTCTTCATAGCTGAAATGCTCCAGTCCTGGCAACATCCTGGTGAATCTCCTCTGTACCCTCTCCAGTGCAATCACATCCTTCCGAAAGTGTGGTGCCCAGAACTGTACACAGTACTCCAGCTGTGGCCTAACTAGCATTTTATACAGCTCCATCATAACCTCCCTGCTCTTATATTCTATGCCTCAGCTAATAAAGGCAAGTATCCCATATGCCTTCCTATTTATGTCTAAAGACCTTATAACTTCTTAGTTATTCTAACTCCCCCATTCACACACATACATTCAAAAACTAACAGTTAACCAGTTTTAAAAATGGTGTTTTAAAAATTAGCTGTTTCTTAGAATAAATAAATAACTGGGTTGTAAGTCTTTGTGAGTTACGTTCCTGGTTGATGAGGTGTCCAGATTAGAACAATCAGATGCCACTTGAAGTCTCCATGTGGATTTGCTAGACATTCAAAGCACTTCGGCTGCAGCAGGCATCACACAGTTCCTTCAACACGGAGTATAATGACAGGTCTATTATTTGAATTTTAAAATTGGTAGATTTCAGTCGAAACTGTACTGTGAATTCCAGTAAACACAATCTGTCAAGAGAGAATCAAACTTGAAGCAAAGACTCTTAGATTGGAAGTAAAGAAAAGGAATTTCAGCTTCCTCCAGCAAAACAAATGTTCTCTTCAAAAGGGTTTTTCTCCTTAGGCAATTAACATAGCCTGTAGCTCACTGTGGAATTTCTGCTGAGAGAATTCTCTTCCTTCAAGGCCAGCACTCTTCGCTGGTGTCTCTCTCTAGTTCAAACCAGTTGAAGTTGGTTTTTGCACACAATCAATACACTATGTGACCTCTCACTCTCCTGCTGTTGCCTAGGGAACAGGCCTGCTGTGGCACTGTTCTCAAAGAATCTTCCCACTCTGTGGGAAGAAAGGTACACTGTTTTAAACTGAGGAGGAGAAAAACAGCTCCATGACAAACTATACAAGTAGTATCATTCACCAAATGCTAGGCTTCGTACCTACCCTGCCACAAGACCTGCAACAGCTCAGTCAGGCTCACAAATTTATTGCAGGTATATTCAAGATGACAGAAACAAAAAGAACATTGCCGATCTTAATTTTTTGGTAGCCAGTTGCCAGCATTTGGTGCTATCAGGACAGTTTCCACACTGCTTCATTCGGCCACAAAATAGACAGTCTACAGCACAAAATAATGAAATATTTATTTATCAAGAAACAGGATGAAGGCCAAAGGCCACTCGTACAGGATATCACTTAGGTTGGAAAGAGTAATAGAGATGAAGTATGTCAGGATATAGTGAATAGGCAATAGCAAACTTGAATTTTAAAACACTTGAAGAATTTGGAGGAAGGACAGATTGAGGGAGGTAGGGAAATTTTAGGTCCTGGATAAGAATAAGATCTAATATCGATCCCATTTTGAGTAAGCAGGGTCCTGGATTAATATCAGTGATGGCGAGGTCCACAGACAAATCTGTCTCAATACCCCTGGTTAGCAGAAAGGTCATGGAATAAGCCACTGGTAGGGTGCTGCATAAGTGAAGGAGACACTAAGATTTTAGGGATGGACCTGCAATTTACAAAGCATTTATTGAATCAGGAACTCCTTTAAATAACAGTTGAAAGGGAGAAGCAAGTGTTTCATGCAACGTTACTCACTGCAGTCATCTCTGATCGCTTCCTAATATCACTCACCACCCACACTCCCCTTCCATGCCCCCAACCTACTTCCTTCTGAATCCGCCCTGGATAAAATTATCCCACAATTCATTTAGAACTGCAGTTTCCAAGCCTCAACTTTGGACCTTCATTCACCATGACATTTCTGCAGCGACCGATTTGCTCAACCTCACCCGAGCCTCCACCTTTGATGCCCTATTCCCCAATAAAGCCCTGGCTGTTCCCCTAGTACAGCCCTCATCTTCACTCCCTTATGGCCAAGGGGCACAGACTTGAAAGGATATGGCGGACAACTGGATTAGCCATTGACACCAAATCTGGCTGGACCATATAAAGCACTGATCAGGTCCTGCTCTCATCTGCTAAAACTGTTCATTATTCCAGGATCATCTTGAAATGCAAAGATAACCCCAGCTTCTTTTCTCTACTGCAAGCTGTCTTCTTAAACCCCTCTCCCCTGTCTCCTCCATTCTCACCTTCAACAATAAGAGTGAGCAGCAGAAATTTCCTCCAATTAAATATTGGGAAGACCGTGGCCGTTGTTTTTGGTCCCTGCTTCTTTCTCCGTTCCCTAACTACCAACTCGATCTCTCTCCCTGGTAACTGTCTTGCGACTAAATGAGTCTGTTCATAATCTTGGTATTATATTTGACCCTGAGATGAGCTTCCAACCACATATTCACACCATCGCTAAGACTCCCATTTCTACCTCATCGCATCACCTGACTTTACCCTTGTCTCAGCTCTTCTGCTACTGAAACCATCATTCATGCCTTTGTTACCTTAAGACTTGATTATTCCAACATACTCCTGGCTGGTCTCCCACATTTTACTCTCCGTAAACTTGAGGTCATCCTAAACTGTGCTACCTCTGTCTTAATTCATACAAAGTCCCAATCCCCAATCACCCCTGTGTTGTAGTATATCTTTAATGGGCATGTCTAAAACTGCTTCCCATCACCAGACAGAATATGATATATATACTCATGTAATAATCGAGGAGAAGTTAGGAGGATTCAGAGTGACCAGACATGTTAGTGAAGTTCCCAGTTATTCTGTACATAGTTTCATATCCCTGGTGTGCAGCAAGGTTAGACTCAGACCAAAGAAGTTGCATCATTCCAAGCAGAAGGGCCACCTGCACATCAACACGAGCAGAATTTCTCATCCACAGCTGTTACAAAAATTTCTAAATTCACTTGTAACAGCCCTTCAAAACACTCCCACAGGGGATGCTGAGACCAAGTGGGCCCACATCAGAGACGCCATCTATGAGTCAGCTTTGACCACCTAAGGCAAAAGTGCGAAGAGAAATGCAGACTGGTTTCAATCTCATAATGAAGAGCTGGAACCTGTCATAGCCGCTAAGCGCATTGCACTGTTGAACTACAAGAAAGCCCCCAGCGATTTAACATCCGCAGCACTTAAAGCAGCCAGAAGTACTGCACAAAGAACAGCTAGGCGTTGCGCAAACGACTACTGGCAACACCTATGCAGTCATATTCAGCTGGCCTCAGACACCGGAAACATCAGAGGAATGTATGATGGCATGAAGAGAGCTCTTGGGCCAACCATCAAGAAGATCGCCCCCCTCAAATCTAAATCGGGGGACATAATCACTGACCAACGCAAACAGATGGACCGCTGGGTTGAGCACTACCTAGAACTGTACTCCAGGGAGAATGCTGTCACTGAGACTGCCCTCAATGCAGCCCAGCCTCTACCAGTCATGGATGAGCTGGACATACAGCCAACCAAATCGGAACTCAGTGATGCCATTCATTCTCTAGCCAGCGGAAAAGCCCCTGGGAAGGACAGCATTACCCCTGAAATAATCAAGAGTGCCAAGCCTGCTATACTCTCAGCACTACATGAACTGCTATGCCTGTGCTGGGACGAGGGAGCAGTACCCCAGGACATGCGCGATGCCAATATCATCACCCTCTATAAAAACAAAGGTGACCGCGGTGACAGCAACAACTACCGTGGAATCTCCCTCCTCAGCATAGTGGGGAAAGTCTTTGCTCGAGTCGCTCTGAACAGGCTCCAGAAGCTGGCCGAGCGCGTCTACCCTGAGGCACAGTGTGGCTTTCGTGCAGAGAGATTGACCATTGACATGCTGTTCTCCCTTCGTCAGATACAGGAGAAATGCCGTGAACAACAGATGCCCCTCTACATTGCTTTCATTGATCTCACCAAAGCCTTTGACCTCGTCAGCAGACGTGGTCTCTTCAGACTACTAGAAAAGATCGGATGTCCACCAAAGCTACTAAGTATCATCACCTCATTCCATGACAATATGAAAGGCACAATTCAACATGGTGGCTCCTCATCAGAGCCCTTTCCTATCCTGGGTGGTGTGAAACAGGGCTGTGTTCTCGCACCCACACTTTTTGGGATTTTCTTCTTCCTGCTGCTTTCACATGCGTTCAAATCCTCTGAAGAAGGAATTTTCCTCCACACAAGATCAGGGGGCAGGTTGTTCAACCTTGCCCGTCTAAGAGCGAAGTCCAAAGTACGGAAAGTCCTCATCAGAGAACTCCTCTTTGCTGACGATGCTGCTTTAACATCTCACACTGAAGAGTGCCTGCAGAGTCTCATCGACAGGTTTGCGGCTGCCTGCAATGAATTTGGCCTAACCATCAGCCTCAAGAAAACGAACATCATGGGGCAGGACGTCAGAAATGCTCCATCCATCAATATTGGCGACCACGCTCTGGAAGTGGTTCAAGAGTTCACCTACCTAGGCTCAACTATCACCAGTAACCTGTCTCTAGATGCAGAAATCAACAAGCGCATGGGTAAGGCTTCCACTGCTATGTCCAGACTGGCCAAGAGAGTGTGGGAAAATGGCGCACTGACACGGAACACAAAAGTCCGAGTGTATCAGGCCTGTGTCCTCAGTACCTTGCTCTACGGCAGCGAGGCCTGGACAACGTATGCCAGCCAAGAGCGACGTCTCAATTCATTCCATCTTCGCTGCCTTCGGAGAATACTTGGCATCAGGTGGCAGGACTATATCTCCAACACAGAAGTCCTTGAAGCGGCTAACACCCCCAGCTTATACACACTACTGAGTCAGCGGCGCTTGAGATGGCTTGGCCATGTGAGCCGCATGGAAGATGGCAGGATCCCCAAAGACACATTGTACAGCGAGCTCGCCACTGGTATCAGACCCACCGGCCGTCCATGTCTCCGCTATAAAGACGTCTGCAAACGCGACATGAAATCGTGTGACATTGATCACAAGTCGTGGGAGTCAGTTGCCAGCATTCGCCAGAGCTGGCGGGCAGCCATAAAGACAGGGCTAAATTGTGGCGAGTCGAAGAGACTTAGTAGTTGGCAGGAAAAAAGACAGAGGCGCAAGGGGAGAGCCAACTGTGCAACAGCCCCGACAATCAAATTTCTCTGCAGCACCTGTGGAAGAGCCTGTCACTCTAGAATTGGCCTTTATAGCCACTCCAGGCGTTGCTTCACAAACCACTGACCACCTCCAGGCGCGTATCCATTGTCTCTCGAGATAAGGAGGCCCAAAGAACAGTTTCATATCATCAAATAAAGTATGCATTTAATTTAGTTACCAATCCTTCTCGTGTGGTAGCTGTGTTTGTGTTAAAGCAAGAGAACACACAATATGGTGGCAGCTCGTGGTGTTTGAAGGTTTGACTCAAAGATTTTAGTACCTTCTGAAGCCTTTGCCACTGTCCACATTATATGCCCACAAACGTCTGGGAGATATACACTGCGGACCAACATTCTGACAATCATGTACCCACAGAAATGGCAAGTTATGGCTCAACCAACGACTGCCAAACTCACAGCGTACAACAGTTCAGAGATTCCGTCCCTGGGATCCATTACACTCGAATGCCGATACAACTACTCACCATGGTCACCCCTAACACCGCACAGGTCCATCAATTGCAGGCATACCAGCGTGCAGAGACCTGACATTGGTCGCATCGACACAATGGCGAAGACAACAGACCACAAGGACAACTGCAGATGACCTGTGATGAGCAGGCGCAGGCACTGCAGGAGCTGGGCTACAAACTCTGAGACAAATCTCAAAATCGAGACAATCAAAGAAGCCAACACAGCATTTCAGGGTCTAACTGGAAACTGTTCTGAAGATCGAGGTGATGTGGAGACGGGCACGACAGAATTACCTTCAAGAGAGAGAGGGACACCATCTCAGAGCCAAGAGCACAAATATAACACAGCACCCTGAAGAAGGAATTCCTTCGATTACAAGAAGACATCGGACAAAAGGTGTGAGTACAACACCCAACTGACGGAACATGGAATCTAGCAGAAATCATAAGCATCTGTCCTGAACCACAATCTGACCAAGTACGAGCATGCAACGGCATGACACTGCGAAGGAATCGATGCCAAATCAGGGAAGTACCAGACCAAGAAATACCAAGTAGCCCAATTGCAAGTCGAACACAATCAAAGACATGATCCAAGCGCCACATTCCTACAGACAACCAGAGTTGGGAGCACATATAGCGATCTCAAACCAACTTCACAGTAACCAAGTCTGGGCATATCAGAAAACCACCATTATGCTTCAGAGACAGAAGTTTATCACTTGGTATAATCATATATTGAAACATAACAGTTTTTGCTTCAGGTAAATAGTTTTGCTTGTTTATGGATACAATTTAAACTTAGAAAAAAGAGGATGTACTTGGATACTTTTAAGGGGTGTTTCTAAACCTGCTGTCCATCACCAGGCATGATATGATGCATCGACTCATCAAGCAGAAGTTAGGAGCAGTCCGAGTGACCAGACATGTTAGTGAAGTTCCCAGTTATTGTACATAGTTTCATATCATCAAATAAAGTATGCATTTAATTTAGTTATCAATTCTACTTGTGCAGTTAGTATGTTCGTGTTAAAGAAAGAGAAACACAATACCCTGTGCTTGGTGACTTACATTGGTTCCTGGTCAAGCAACGTCTTGACTTTAAAATTCTCATCCTCATTTCCAAACACCTGCATGGCCTCACCCCTCCCTACCTCTGTCATCTCCTCCAGCCGCATAACCCTTCAAGATATCTGCCCTCATCTAATTCTGGCCTCTTCAGAATCAGCGATTTTAATTGCTCCACCCCTGGTGGCTTTACCTCCAGCTACCTGGCCCTAAGCTCTGGAGTTCCCTCCCTAAACCTTCCTACCTCTCCACCTCACTTTCCTCCTTTAAGATGCTCCATTAAACCCATCTCTTTGACCAAGCACATGATCATCTGACCTAACAGCTCCTTATGTGGCTTTCGGTCATATTTTGTTTTATAATGCTGCTGTGAAGCACCTTAGGACATTTTATTTTGCTCCACACTGTCCGCTCCTCACCACCGCCCACACTGTCCGCTCCTCACCACCGCCCACACTGTCCACTCCTCACCACCACCCACACTGTCCACTCCTCACCACCGCCCACAATGTCCGCTCCTCACCACCGTCCACACTGTCCGCTCCTCACCACCTCCCACACTGTCCACTCCTCACCACCGCCCACACTGTCCGCTCCTCACCACCACCCACACTGTCCGCTCCTCCCCACCGCCCACAATGTCCGCTCCTCACCACCACCCACACTGTCCGCTCCTCACCACCGCCCACACTGTCTGCTCCTCACCACCGTCCACACTGTCCGCTCCTCACCACCGTCCACACTGTCCGCTCCTCACCACCGCCCACAATGTCCGCTCCTCACCACCGTCCACACTGTCCGCTCCTCACCACCGCCCACACTGTCCGCTCCTCACCACCACCCACACTGTCCGCTCCTCACCACCACCCACACTGTCCGCTCCTCACCATCGCCCACACTGTCTGCTCCTCACCACCACCCACACTGTCCGCTCCTCACCACCACCCACACTGTCCGCTCCTCACCACTGTCCACACTGTCCGCTCCTCACCATCGCCCACACTGTCCGCTCCTCACCACAGTACACACTGTCCGCTCCTCACCACCACCCACACTGTCCGCTCCTCACCATCGCCCACACTGTCCGCTCCTCACCACAGTACACACTGTCCGCTCCTCACCACCACCCACACTGTCCGCTCCTCACCATCGCCCACACTGTCCGCTCCTCACCACAGTACACACTGTCCGCTCCTCACCACCACCCACACTGTCCGCTCCTCACCACCGCCTTCACTGTCCGCTCCTCACCACCACCCACACTGTCCGCTCCTCACCACCGCCCACACTGTCCGCTCCTCACCACCACCCACACTGTCCGTTCCTCACCACCACCCACACTGTCTGCTCCTCACCACCGCCCACACTGTCCGCTCCTCACCACCGTCCACACTGTCCGCTCCTCACCACCACCCACACTGTCCGTTCCTCACCACCACCCACACTGTCTGCTCCTCACCACCGCCCACACTGTCCGCTCCTCACCACCGTCCACACTGTCCGTTCCTCACCACCACCCACACTGTCTGCTCCTCACCACCGCCCACACTGTCCGCTCCTCACCACCGTCCACACTGTCCGCTCCTCACCACCGCCTACACTGTCCGCTCCTCACCACCGCCCACACTGTCCGCTCCTCACCACCACCCACACTGTCCGCTCCTCACCACCGTCCACACTGTCCGCTCCTCACCACCGCCTACACTGTCTGCTCCTCACCACCACCCACACTGTGCACTCCTCACCACTGCCCACTCTGTCCGCTCCTCACCACCGCCCACACTGTGCACTCCTCACCACCGCCCACTCTGTCCGCTCCTCACCACTGTCCACACTGTCTGCTCCTCACCACCGCCCACACTGTCTGCTCCTCACCACCGCCCACACTGTCCGCTCCTCACCACCACCAACACTGTCCGCTCCTCACCACCGTCCACACTGTCCGCTCCTCACCACCGCCCACACTGTCCGCTCCTCACCACCGCCCACACTGTCCGCTCCTCACCACCGTCCACACTGTCCGCTCCTCACCACCACCCACACTGTCGGCTCCTCACCACCGCCCACACTGTCCGCTCCTCACCACCGTCCACACTGTCCGCTCCTCACCACCGCCCACACTGTCCGCTCCTCACCACCGCCCACACTGTCCGCTCCTCACCACCATCCACACTGTCTGCTCCTCACCACCGTCCACACTGTCCGCTCCTCACCACCACACACTCTGTCCACTCCTCACCACCGTCCACACTGTCTGCTCCTCACCACCACCCACACAATCCGCTCCTCACCACCGCCCACATTGTCCGCTCCTCACCACTGCCCACTCTGTCCGCTCCTCACCACCATCCACACTGTCTGCTCCTCACCACCGTCCACACTGTCCGCTCCTCACCACCACACACTCTGTCCGCTCCTCACCACCGTCCACACTGTCCGCTCCTCACCACCACCCACACTGTCCGCTCCTCACCACCGCCCACATTGTCCGCTCCTCACCACTGCCCACTCTGTCCGCTCCTCACCACCGTCCACACTGTCCGCTCCTCACCACTGCCCAATCTGTCCGCTCCTCACCACCACCCACACTGTCTGCTCCTCACCACCGCCCACACTGTGCACTCCTCACCACCGCCCACACTGTCCGCTCCTCACCACCACCCACACTGTCCGCTCCTCACCACCGTCCACACTGTCCGCTCCTCACCACCACCCACACTGTCCGCTCCTCACCACCGTCCACACTGTCCGCTCCTCACCACCACCCACACTGTCCGCTCCTCACCACCGCCCACACTGTCCGCTCCTCACCACCACCCACACTGTCCGTTCCTCACCACCGTCCACACTGTCCGCTCCTCACCATCACCCACACAGTCCGCTCCTCACCACCACCCACACTGTCCGTTCCTCACCACCGTCCACACTGTCCGCTCCTCACCATCACCCACACAGTCCGCTCCTCACCACCACCCACACTGTCCGCTCCTCACCACCGCCCACATTGTCCGCTCCTCACCACCGCCCACACTGTCCGCTCCTCACCACCGTCCACACTGTCCGCTCCTCACCACCACCCACACTGTCCGCTCCTCACCACCGCCCACACTGTCTGCTCCTCACCAACGCCCACTTCCCACACCATCTGCTCCTCACTGTGCACTCTGCGTACCCTCAGCTGATCCTTGCTCTTCGTAAAATGCCAAACCACTTTTAGCTGTTACTCCCGTTTATAAAGCACTAATCCTCCATCCCTGAAAATGCTGCCTCAATGTAAAAAGCCACACCACGAGTAAGTTATATTCAAAGGTCACAGGACCATACTCGAGTAGTGGAAAAATCAGCATGTGCCACTTGTCGGCCGTTGTTGACTTGGATTAACTTGGCTAAACAACTGCTTCGCGTCACACTTATCTTACATGTGATAATTCAAAGTCATTTCTGCACTAAAATGTTTGTAATGTCCAGTAACTAAGCAACAAACTAACCCAGCAAAGTGAGAACTTAGGGCTAAATAAAGTAGATTTTTGAGATTTTGTTAAGTAACTTTCTATTGAGATTATAAGTGAATAAAGATAGATATAAATAAATATGGACATGAGATTAATGCATTGCAAAATATCATTTGAACAGGCAGTAGGTGAAATAATTTATATGCAAATGCTAAGCCAACTCAAAGTACATAAGCCTCATCAAAGCAGCACTTTCCATTCAGGGACCTCTGTTCAAAAAATTGTGAACAGCACAATCCCTTCTCAAGCAGATAAATGTTGGAGTGGACTACACACAACAGCTAACGTTCCTGAATGCATAAGACATTATTTCCAAATTAGCGTAATAAAGGCCTTCCAAATGGATAAATAATAGGCAGATGGAATTAGATCACATTAAATAAATGGCTTTCTTGTCCTTCACTACCACAGAACAACAAATGAAGTATTTCATGGTCAAATGAAAGTCTGCGATACAGTTTAAATTCATTGTCAATGGCACAAAACCTCAATAAAATGTGGCAAAACATGAGGACAAGGTTAACCTCAAGGCTACCCACAGCAAGGAGACAATTTTTTACAGTGGGACAGTCATCAAGCTTTGCCCACTCGCAAGACAGGATGCATTGATCTACAATGGGAAAATGGACCACTGAGTATGGTAGAAAGCCAGACAGGTCTTTTAAAGTCCCACCTTCAGTTCCCCCTCAATCTGTCCCCCAGGACCTTGCTGAATTAGCAGGTCTCGGCGACAGCATCAGTTTGGGTGTTACAATTGTCTTCAAGTGTTTGGATGAGATAAAGAAAAAAAAAATGAACCTTGACCAAATTAAACATGCTGGAATATTCAATCGTGATTGGATGTTATGTGAGGATGGAAAGATTTTGTGATGCCTTCTGCTGTCAAATATCCTGTCAACACTCACCAGCCAAGCTCACACATGAAGAATGACTACCCAAAGTGAGGTAGTTTACCCAAATGACAGCATCAGCTTCAGGACAGGAGTGCAGAAAAGAAATAAACAGTTTATTGGGAAGCCCTTTATAGAGAATTTTGCTTGGGAAAGTCCAACTTCATATTAGCCTGGGCATTCATCTCAAACCTGACAGCCACTGGGCAGTTTTAGTAACATTGTTGAAATAGATTCTAACAAAACTGACAGCACATGGCACTGAA
Organism: Heterodontus francisci; assembly: GCF_036365525.1. Classification (NCBI taxonomy): domain Eukaryota; kingdom Metazoa; phylum Chordata; class Chondrichthyes; order Heterodontiformes; family Heterodontidae; genus Heterodontus; species Heterodontus francisci. The sequence goes on from NC_090384.1 coordinate 37,773,513, forward strand.
ATATAATCATCTCCTCAATCCCCAACAATTTAATTCATGCAAGTTATATCATCACATAACCTAGACTTGGCTATTCAAGGAGGCCCTGGCAGCATCTGTGGCAAGAGAAACAGTTAACATTTCAGGTCGATGACCTTTTGCCAGAACTGGGAAAAGTTAGAAATGTAATAGGTTTTAAGCAAGTGAAAGGGGATGGGTCGGTGGGATAAAGAACAAAAGGGAAGGTCTGTGATAGGGTGGAAGGCATGGTTGATGGTGCAAGGTCAAAAGGGAGTGGTAATGGGACAAGTAAAGAAGCAAAAAGATTTGTATAGAGGAGACGTGAATAACAGAATGATGAACAACTGCGGTCCGAAAGCAAAAGAAAGATAAATGAGAGAAAACCCAATACGAGCAAAGAAAAGGGAAACAAAATGTGGCTGGATTTTGTGCTGGAGGCAGGGCTCCCAGTGCCGGACCGAAAAGGCGGGGGGAGCTCCACTTCTGCCTTTATTCCCCGCACCCCACTCCCCACCCACACCTCCCTGGAGCGATCCTCTGGTCTTTTATTGTCCAAGTTTTAGGAGGTGAGATCCCCGCCCTTTTAAAGATTTTAAAGGGACAGGCATCCCTCCAAGAACTGCTGGCCAATCACATGGCCAGCAGCTCAGCAGTATCGGCAGCGCCACCAGGAACGGTGGCCACTGCTGATACTGCAGAGGCCTCGGACCCAGGCCCCGCGGTAGAACCCCGGAGAAGAGGTAGATGAAGCGGAGTCACCGGGGCCAGTCTGGAAGACCCCAGTGAGGGGGGTGGGGGTGGAGGTGTGGTCTTAATATCCAGGGGGAGGGGATCCCGGTGGGTGAATTGGTTCCCGGTGGGGTTCCTCCATGGGGCACAAATTGCCCATAAAGGAAGGACTCTGCCCCCCCACAAAGCTCACAGACAGGAAGCCTCGTTGTAAAAGGTGTCCCACCTGCCGCTGGTAAGGTCCCAGTGGCAGCAGGAAGAGGCCCTTAATTGGCCACTTAAGGGCCTCAATTTGCCTCTGGGCAGGAAGGCCATCGTCAGCCTATCCCGCTACAAGGAAGGGAATGGGCCCTCTGCCCTGCCACCCCCTCACGACCCGTCGTGATTCTCTGTGCCCCTCCGCCTCCGATCCTGCCTTGTGGGGACCCGTAAAACGACAGTGAGTGTACAGGTTATGATCTAAAATTGTGAACTCAATGTTGAATCCGGAAGGCTGCAAAGCACCTAATCGAAAGATGAGTTGCTATTCCTCCAGCTTATTCTGAGCTTCATTGGAATGCTGCCGGAGGCCGAGGACAGCGAGGTCAGAGTGGGATGGGTGGAGAATTGAAATGACAGGAAACCAGATGCTCGGGGTCATGCTTACGGACTAAACAGAGTTGTTCCACAAAGCAGTCATCCAATCTGCATTTGGTCTCCCCAACGTAGGCAAGCAGGGAATACAGTATACTAAATTGAAAAAGTACAAGTACATTGCTGATTCATCTGGAAGGAGTGTTTGGGGCCTTGGACAGTAAGGAGGGGAGAGGTAAAAGGGTAGATGTTAGATCTCCTGCATTTGCATGGAAATGTGCTGCGAAATGGGGATGGGGCATTGGGGTGTGACTGAGGAGTGGATCGGGGTGTCATGGAGGGAACGCTCCCTTCAGAATGTTGAAAGGGGAGGGGAGGGGAAATTTTTGGTTGGTGGTGGCATCATGCTGGAGGTGGTGGAAATGGAGTCTGTTCTGATGATGCAATCTTCCATACCAGCACTTCTGGTATGTTTTCTTTTTTCGTCAACCAAGGATTTTCCCCACCCTGGTTGACAGGACCCTCAACCATGTCTGTTTCTTTTCACACACTTTCGCAAGATAAGCAAGAGGGTAGAAGGTTATGGGGGGTAGGTGGAAATGTGGAGTAATCAGTTCAGCCATGAACTTATTGAATGGCAGAGCAGGTTCGAGCCGGGTGACCTACTCCTGCTCCTAATTCATATGTTCGTATAATGATAGATTGTTGCTTCCTGTGGTCCTGACTCTACACTGCTTCACTCACCTGTCAACACTCCTCCATCATCCTTCACTGGACTACTTTAGACCCGCTCCTCAAGCTTCCATTGCTGTCCCCAATGCTGTGTATGTCTAGTCATTCAACAGTTTTTCGTTTGGCCTACTCTCTTATCTGTATTGATCCTATGCATTTACTCTCCACTATTCCTTGGCACCAGGTCTTCACTGCTCTTGATCCTCAGGTTTCCTTGTTCCTATACTGCTGCAGTGCATTCAGTGCTGTGGATAGGAAGTCACTATGCATCTCTAGTGGACCCCAGGATCAACCTCTACTGGCTCATGGTCGACTCCCCTCCCCTCCTCGGTCTTCTGATTCTACTCTGAACTGGACCACCTCCGTCAATGCATTAACTGCTACTCTGCCACTTGAGGGCCTCCTGGATTCACAACCATCTCCAAGCCTGGTTTATTGATACACCAAATTGTACACAAGTCAACTTTATCCTACTAGAGAGACTTTATTATCTCCTCCTTTTCCTATGTTTACAATCAGGATCCTAATTTCTATCAAGCCTACGTAACCCAAATTTTTTCTTTGTTCATTTGTGTGTGTATTTTGACTGCCATTCCAGTCCCAGGCCCATTACCTCCAATACCCTTTTGTCCTCCTCTCTGTTTCCTTTCACCCCAAGTCATGCCTTTAGTTTCACTATTCTAGGGTACACATAGCCCCCTGCAATCCCTAACCCAGCTCATTGTTACTCATCTGCCTTCCTACTCTCCTGTGACTATTCCAGGCTTGAATCCCCCTTGACCAAGCTCACAGCTACCTCTGTACCTCTCTTGACATTCTCCAAAAGGGATCATCATGGTATCCGTTATTGCTTCCTTACTAACAGCAACCTCAACTATTCCATGCTCCTCTCGCCAACCTCCTGACAACTTATCCCGCCAACCACCTTACCATCCTGCTCATCCCTCCCACCACAGTCCTCTTGGACTCTGGCTCAACAATCACTGTTCCTTGCTGCATTTCCCTATAGAATATTCATTCACTCCTGAACAAGGCCCTAACCACCAGGGTCTTACTGTGGATGATTGCATGGACATCATGGCTTTGACTGAAACTCGCCCCATAGGTGGCAACACCTCGCCCCTTACTGAAGCCTCTGCGCCCATCTATTCCTTCCACCACCTGCCCCGTCAAAACCATCATGGTGGCAGTGTGGCACCTATCACCAAGTCACAACTTGGTCTTTCCCTATTCCTGTGGCACCTTCCTCTCACCCTGTCCCACCCTTCTCACTTCTCCTTTCAAATTCTCGTTATTTACCCTCCATTTTGCTCCCACAGCCTTTGCACTGAGCATCTGCTTATCCAGTGATTTTAGTTCCGCTCAGCTCCCCTTTCCTTCTCTCCTGAATTCACTGCCATTTCCATCCTCCCTAAAGTTCTCCCTCCATAGAAGTTCTCCTACCCATTTTCACAATCACTCTCTCGACCTTGCCATTTTCTGTAGCCTCTCTCCTCTCTCAGTCTCCATCACTCATCTCCAACCACTTCCCTGTATTTACACATCATCTGTATCCTCTAACCCTTTCCATTCCAATAAAAATATCAGCAAGCTGTGTCACAATGGGAATCTGATCCTATCCTCATCTGGCCAGGAGCAGGAACACTGAATTATCTGACCTCTCCCTTCCTCCCGCGCTGATTACAAAAAATTCTGTGGCTGCTAATTCTAAACATTAGTAAAAAGTGAAACAAAACTGGAGCTCAGATAGGAAAGGCTCACTAGTCATTATAAACTGGGTGATATTCATCTTGATTCTATTATAATTTGCTCAGTAATTCAAAGCAGGGACATCTCCAATGGCTTCAGCTCCTTTCAATATGAGTTTTTGTATTTTCATTATAAGATCTTTGAACACCTAAATCTTTTGATCTGTTTATCAAATAGCTTTATAACGTACGTAATGCAAGATGCTTGGATATATCTCAGCTTGCTATCCAGTTAGGAAAAATTATTCTTGTTTGGAGTTCAGGTTAAGAATGTGATAAAATATTGTTTGCAGCTGTTCCTGAGTCCAACCTATAATGTAGGATCTTAATTTCTTCAAGTGCTTTCTTTCCCAATTCTTTCCCAAAGTAATATTCTCAACTAGTTGGATTTCTGATCAACAGATGTTGCGATCCGAGGCTTGAAGACACATGTGGTCACTGTAGAAGAAGGAACTTGCATTCATATAGTGCCTTTGACAGCCTCGGCACCTCTCAAAGTGCTTAACAGCCAGTGAATTCAGTTGGTGCACAGAAAGATCTCATATACAACAAACAAGATGAATGGCCAGTCAATCTATGTCAGTGGTGTTGGTTCAGGAACGAATACTGGCCAGGGCACCAGCAGACTTCAAGAAAAAAAACACCCCTCCACCCAAGTAGGAAGACAAGGTCTTGATTTAACACCTCATTCAAAAGACGGCAGTTCCAACAATACAGTGCTCCCTCAGTGCTGCATTGAAGTGGCAGCCTAGAATCATTACAGCCAGACTCAATGTTAGAGAGACTGAACATCTCCTGGACGGGGTCAGACAAACAAAGACTGAGTGAGAAATTTCTCATGTAGTCGATGTGGTCTCTGCTGAATTTCCTGAGATCGGGACATTTTTAGTTTAGGTCGTCACAATCACTCTTCTGCAGCATATATTTAATTTTGAATGCTGCTCGAGATTTCACTGCCTATCTCACCTACCTCCATTTGTTTGTTTCTTGGTTAAAAAAATTGGTGTTAAAATCCACAAAGCTTTTTTCCTATTAAAAAAAAATTGAATGCGTTTAAAATTTGTGCAAGCAAACTCCCACAAACAACAACGTGTTAATGTCATGCTTTTTTTTTTGCAGGTGTTAGATAAGGGATGAATATTGCCCAGGGGATACCAGGGAGAACGCTCCTGGTTTCTTCAAAATAGTGCTATGGGATCTTTTATGTTCACCTGAGAGTTCAGTCAGGGCCTTGGTTTAACATCTCATCTTAAAAACAGCACTTCGAGCAGTGCAGCACTCCCTCAGTATTGGGAATGTCAAAATAAATTTTGTACTCAAATTTCTGAAGTGGGACTTAAACCCACAAACTTCTGACTCAGAGACCAGAGTGCTACCAACTGATCCAAGGCATACCTGGGACATACAGTGCTGGAGAATTTTCAACATAGAGCGTTCTCTTTACACGTGCCCCCATCCTAAGATTTCAGGAAGAATTCACTATCATCCTGTCTTGTTTGCATTAATAACTGGAGCAGCATGCCCTATATTCACCCATGAAACTTTGCACTGACCAACATAAATAACAATATTTTAACATTTCAAATCTTAAGATTGGTTCTTTGGCAGGAAAGCAGGTTTGCAGTAGCAGAATAAAAGAACACAGCAAGCTCACTACCTGCATGTCCCGCTTGGTGATGAAGCCCTTCTCCTCTTTGTCACACAGCTGGAAGAGCTCACGGGCCTTTTCCAGCATCTCATGGCGGGTGCCGCATCCATTTGGATTTGGTCTGGCGTTCCTGATAGCCCCTCTAGCATTGGGATCCACTTCTCCCGCAAGCCACACATCAGCCGAAGTCTCACTCTTTCTGGACATCATATACTTGTTCCTCCAGCCCAGCTGACAGCAGAGAGCCCAGTGAGCACACCACTGTGAGGGACAACAAAAAGGTGCATCTGTTTGCATCATTCATTGAGGCTTCTGATATTAAGTAGCATCACTTAGCAACAGCCCACTTAGTGTTGTTCTGAAGGTTCTTCGAACATTGCAGTTAAATCAGTCTTTTTTTGTCTCCAACAGAGAAGGAAAAAAAGCACACATGGAGAAACATAAATACAGGTTTGTCAGGAAGAGGCAGAACAGGGTTAGGGAACTGGCAATCTGTATTCTATATCAAGGCAAGCCACACATTTAGGGATTTGGCAAATCAAGGAACATAGGAACAGAAGTAGGCAATTTAGCCCCTCAAGTCTGTTCCGCTGTACAGTTAGATCTTGGCTATCTGTCCCTTAACTCCATCTACCTGGCTCAGTTCCGTCTCAGTCCTTGCCCAACAAAAACCTATCAATCCTAGTTTTAACATTTTCAATTGACATAGACTTAACAGCTTTTTGTGAGAGAGAGTTCAAGATTTCCAGAACCCTTTATCTGAAGACATGTTTCCTGACATCACCCCTGAACAGCCCAATTTTGATTTTACAAGGTGATGCCTTAAAGAGACAGAAAGAAATGAGAAAATAGTTTTTTGCTCATACAGGCAAACCTGACAATCTATATGTTAGAACAAGGGCAAGCCACACAGTGCAAACAGAAAGGGTTGATGGACATCCAAAAAAGCATTTTTAGTGAACTTGATGTTAACACTCCCAAATGTTGACATGAGTGAAGCTAAGTTGCTTAATCAATGCAATATTGTTCTGCAAGTACATTCAGTCACCAATTTTAAAGACTGAAAGGGCACAACAAATGGCTCACAATATATAATCCCAGCTGGGTGCCACAGTTTTAGTGTCAGACTCACGCATCAAATCTAAACATCAGGTCCAATAAACAAACATACTATCAGTCAGTCAATCACCAACACAGAGAACCAGATCTCTCAGTGGCTCCATAGGTAAATGCATAAACTAGGAACGCCCAGATTCATTCCCTGGGATGTAATGCTGAGTTAGCCAATCACAGCCAGGATGCAGAGTGTGCATCAAAACTGGCTTCACCATATCAAGCTGGAGAGGAAGTGAAGAGGAATGGGCTGGACACATCAGCGGGGATTCCTGCTCCTGATAATTATCCAGTCAGCCCACCTAAAAATGTGCACGTGAGATGCCCAACGTTTTGAACAGTCTACCCACACTCACTAGCTAGGCTGATCCATTTGAAAGAGACAATAGGGTTAAGACAGCTGTGGATCTGTATCCTGGCAAGGAGTCAGTGGATTCAGGGGGAAAAGAAGGAGAACTCCATCTGTGGAGCAAGCAAGCCTTTAAGCTACGAGTGAGGGAAGCAAGAAAAGAGACAGATGATATAACTGCCACCAGAACTGATATGGAGCAGATGGAAGAGAAATTATAGAAATTGATGAAGGAAGGGCAGTGGATGTTGTCTACATGGACTTCAGTAAAGCCTTTGACAAGGTCCCTCATGGCATACCGGTACAAAAGGTGAAGTCACACGGGATCAGAGGTGAGCTGGCAAGATGGATACAGAACTGGCTCTGTCATAGAAGACAGAGGGTAGCAGTAGAAGGGTGCTTTTCTGAATGGAGGGCTGTGACTAGTGGTGTTCCGCAGGGATCAGTGCTGGGACCTTTGCTGTTTGTAGTATATATAAATGATTTGGAGGAAAATGTAGCTGGTCTGATTAGTAAGTTTGCGGACGACACAAAGGCTGGTGGAGTTGCGGATAGTGATGAGGATTGTCAGAGGATACAGCAGGATATAGATCAGTTGGAGACTTGGGTGGAGAAATGGCAGATGGAGTTTAATCCGGACAAATGTGAGGTAATGCATTTTGGAAGATCTAATACAGGTGGGAAGTACACAGTAAATGGCAGAACCCTTAGAAGTATTGACAGGCAGAGAGATCTGGGCGTACAAGTCCACAGGTCACTGAAAGAGGCAACGCAGGTGGATAAGATAGTCAAGAAGGCATACGGCATGCTTGCCTTCATCGGTCGGGGCATAGAGTATAAAAATAGGCAAGTCATGCTGCAGCTGTACAGAACCTTAGTTAGGCCACACTTGGAATATTGAAGGATGTGGAGGCTTTGGAGAGGGTACAGAAGAGGTTTACCAGGATATTACCTGGTCTGGAGGGTATTAGCTATGAGGAGAGGTTGGATAAACTCGGATTGTTTTCACTGGAACGATGGAGGTGGAGGGGCGACATGATAGAGGTTTACAAAGTTATGAGTGGCATGGACAGAGTGGATAGTCAGAAGCTTTTTCTCAGGGTGGAAGAGTCAGTTACTAGGGGACATAGGTTTAAGGTGCAAGGGGCAAAGTTGAGAGGGGATGTGCGAGGCAAGCTTTTTTACACAGAGGGTGGTGTGTGCCTGGAACTTGCTGCTGTGGGAGGTGGTGGAAGCAGGTACGATAGCGAACCTTAGAACCTTAGGATGTACGAGGCATCTTGACAAATACATGAATAGGATGGGAATAGAGGGATATGGACCCCGGAAGTGCAGAAGGTTTCAGTTTAGACAGGCATCAAGATCGGCGCAGGCTTGGAGGGCCGAATGGCCTGTTCCTGTGCTGTACTGTTCTTTGTTCTTTGATTCACTGAACGAGGTTTGAAGGATGTATCTGAAGGGTGAGCATGATAGAGGGAGAGAGAAAAAGGGAGAGAGGAAAAGAAAGGGAAACACGGATAGAGAATTTGCATAATTTATGACCTCGAACATATCAAATCACTTTACAACCAATGAAGTACTTTTTGAACTGTCATCACTGTTGTATGTAGGGAACATGGTAAATTTGCACATAGCAAGCACCTACAAACAGCAATAAAATAATAATCAAGGACACCAGGGAGAAGTCCCCTGTTCTTCTTTGAAATAAAATTATAAAATCGTTTCTGTCCATCTGAGAGGGGTTGGGATATTTCCTTGAATACCACTCCAGTAGTGTGACATGTTAGCCTAACCAAATTGTGCGTACCTTTAATAGTAAAAATTAAAAAGGAATAATAATTTTAAAAAACGAAGAAATAGTTGTGAATCCAAACACCACAGAAAATTAAGTTTTCACTTACCTGTTGTGTATATTGGGCTAGATTTTGCAGGAGGCAGTTGATGGTGAATTCTCAGCATTCACCATTGTTACCCCTCTGGAATTGACCACAATATAAAAACATAGAAAATAGGAGTAGGCCATTCGGCCCTTCGAGCCTGCTCTGCCATTCATTATGATCATGGCTGATCATCCAACTCAGTAACCTGTTCCTGCTTTCGCCCCATATCCTTTGATCCCTTTAAACCCAAAAGCTATATCTAACTCCTTCTTGAAAACATACAATGTTTTGGCCTCAACTGCTTTCTGTGCTAGCGAATTCCACAGGTTCACCACTCTCTGGGTGAAGATATTTCACCTCATCTCAGTCCTGAATGGTTTACCCCATATCCTTAGACTATGACCCCTGGTTCTGGACTCCCCCACCATCGGGAACATCCTTCCTGCATCTACCCTGTCAAGTCCTGTGAGAATTTTACAGGTTTCTATGAGATCCCCCCCTCACACTTCCGAACTCCAGCGAATATATTCCTAACCAACTCAATCTCTCCTCATATGTCAGTCCCACCATCCCAGGAATCAGTCTGGTAAACCTTCGCTGCACTCCCTCTATAGCAAGAACATCCTTCCTCAGATAAGGAGACCAAAACCACGCACAATATTCCAGGTGTGGCCTCACCTGTATAATTGCAGCAAGACATCCCTGCTCCTGTACTCGAAACATCTCACTATGAAGGCCAACATACCATTTGCCTTTTCTACCGCCTGTTGGACCTGCATGCTTACCTTCAGCGACTGGTCTACGAGAACACCCAGGTCTCGGTGCATATTCCCCTCTCTCGGTTTATAGCTGTTCAGATAATAATCTGCCTTCCTGTTTTTGCTACCAAAGTGGATAACCTCACATTTATCCATATTATACTGCATCTGCCATGCATTTGCCCACTCACTCAACTTGTCCAAATCACCCTGAAGCCTCTCTGCATCCTCCTCACAACTCACCCTCCCACCAAGTTTTGTGTCATCTGCAAATTTGGAGATATTACATTTAGGTCCCTCATCTAAATCATCAATATATATTGTGAATAGCTGGGGTCCTAGCACCGATCCTTGCAGTACCCCACTAGTCACTGCCTGCCATTCGGAAAAAGACCCGTTTATCCCTACTCTTTGTTTCCTGTCTGCCAACCAATTTTCTATCCATCGCAATACACTACCCCCAATCCCATGCGCTTTAATTTTACACGCTAATTTCTTATGTAGGACTTTGTCGAAAGCCTTCTGAAAATCCAAATAAACCACATCCACTGGCTCCCCCTCATCAACTCTACTAGTTACATCCTTGAAGAATTCTAATAGATTTGTCACGCATGATTTCCCTTTCGTAAATCCATGCTGACTCTGTCCGATTCTACCACTGTTCTCTAAGTGCTCTGCTATAAAATCTTTGATAATGGACTCTAGAATTTTCCCCACTACCAACGTCAGGCTGACTTGTCTATAATTCCCTGCTTTCTCTCTACCTCCCTTTTTAAATAGTGGGGTTACATTAGCTGCCCTCCAATCTGTAGGAACTGTTCCAGAGTCTATAGAATCTTGGAAGATGACCACCAATGCATCCACTATTTCTAGGGCCACTTCCTTAACTACTCTGGGATGCAGACCATCAGGCCCTGGGGATTTATCGGCCTTCAATCCCATCAATTTCCCCAACACCATTTCTCTGCTAATACTGATTTCCTTCAATTCTTCTCTCTCACTAAACCCTGTGCTCCCCAACATTTCTGGTATGATATTTCTGTCCTCTTTTGTGAAGACAGAACCAAAGTATGCATTTAGTTGGTCAGCCATTTCTTTGTTCCCCATAATAAATTCCCCTGTTTCTGACTGTAAGGGACTTACATTTGTCTTCATTAATCTTTTTCTCTTCACATACCTATAGAAACTTTTACAGTCAGTTTTTATGTTCCCCGCAAGCTTGCTCTCGTACTCTATTTTCCCCTTCTTAATCAATCCCTTGGTCCTCCTTTGCTGAATTCTAAACTGCTCCCAATCCTTAGATCTGTTGTTTTTTCTGCCGAATTTATACGCCTCTTCCTTGGATCTAATGCTATCTCTAATTTCCCTCATAAGCCATGGTTTGGCTACCTTTCCCGTTTTGCTTTTGCGCCAGACAGGAATAAACAATTGTTGCAGCTCATCCATGCGCTCTTTGAATGTTTGCCATTGACTTTCCACCATCGTCCCTTTAAGTAACATTTCCCAATCCATCATAGCCAACTCGTGCCTCATACCTTCGTGGTTTCCTTTACTAAGATTCAGAACCCAAGTCACAGAATCAACTACGTCACTCTCCAGCTTGATGAAGAACTCTATCCTATTATGTTAGTCGCTCATCCCCAAGGGGTCTCGCACAACTGGATTGTCAGTTATTCCTCTCTCATTACACAATACCCAGTCTAGGATGGCCTGTTCTCTCGTTGGTTCCTCAACGTATTGGTCCAGAAAACCATCCCGTATACACTCCAAGAATTCCTCCTCTACGGTATTGTGACTAATTTAATTTGTCCAATCTATATGCAGATTAAAGCCACCCATAATTACAGATGTTCCTTTATCGCATGCATCTCTAATTTCCTATTTAATGCCATTCCCAACATCACCACTACAGTTTGGGGGTCTATATACGAACCCCACTAACGTTTTTTGCCCCTTAGTGTTTTTCAGCTCTACCCATACAGATTCCACATCATCAGAGCTAATATCTTTCCTCATTATTGCATTAATTTCCTCCTTAACCAGTAATGCAACTCCACCGCCTTTTGCTTTTTGTCTGTCCTTCCTAATTACTGAATACCCCTGGATGTTCGGGCATGTGCAGATTTGCACGGAAATCCTGCATTCTGTCACTCAGGGCTCCAACACACTGTGGCTACACCATCGTCGGCAATCACTGAAATCAGTGAGAATTTCAACTTTCCTGCCCCCTCATTGCTCTTTAAAACCACATATAAAGTTACAGAGTGTTCAATCAGATGTAACTGGGTTTTTAAAAACGGCAATGATCAAAAGAATTTGATGAACAACAGAACTGGCATTGAAAAAGAGATATAACCGTGGAGTGCTGTTAAATGATTAATTAGTAGATTTTTTGAGCTAATTTTAATAATTCTTTGAAGTTTTTTTCTGAATATTTTAGCTTCTACCTTTACCCCATGTGTATTTCCCAATCTTTAACTTGGTCCATGTAAAACGTTTTAAAGTGATTTTATTTTCATGCTTTTAGTTTCCTGGTTGGATGTCTGTGAAAATGTTTATGGCTACTTGAACAGTCTGATAGCATTATCCAGCTCTATGCTGGGAATGCCAAGTAATGAACACTGCAGTCAGCTGCAGTACCACAGTGATAGAAGTGAAATTCCCGCTAGATAGATTGTTAGATCACTTAGCGAGACTTACTTTGGGATCAGCGGCAACACGCTTGCTTTGCTGCTGACTGCAAACTGAGCCATTTTGCTTTTTCATTCTCCCTATATCCTGATTTCTGCTGTCATTTTGGGTTTAGGCCAACAATGTGACACGGGAATCATAGGTCAGTGCTTAAGCACCAAATCTCCACTTTTATCACTTTGATACTTGGCGTGGCCCTTCCTTGTAAGGATAATAATCCAGCTTCGACCATAGTCTTTGAGAAAGAAATGTGAAGTGCTCCCAAACACATTCAAATAATGCCAAAGCGAGTGAAAGGACAATGGCAGCTGGCACAGGGATATAAGAGACAGTCATGTCAAAATAACCATCATACACATCATCCAAAAATATTTACTGATTTTACTAAGAAATATAAATGAACAGTTTGATAACCCAAACACCATCCTCTCTTGAGGTGTTCCTACAAAAATACCATGGATGAAGCTTTGAAAATGTTTAGTGGTGCTTAAGTTAGGGAGTTGATATCAACGACAGATAAAAATCTCCCAATTGGCAAACCTTTGTGGTAGAAGCCATTAAAATCATTCAGTAATTCAAATCTAAAACAAAGCCATTAAAACAAAGTTATGCATGGACAAACACTGAATATAAAGTGAAATACTTTGCTACATTGTGCTCCTGTCTGCCTGCAGTTCAGCTGTGAGTGACTATTTTCTGGGCTACATATTAACTAAGATTCATAATAGCTAATCTCTTTTTCCTTCACAAAAGGAATCGGTAGCTTTGTACCACTTCTGTATCGTAAGTTGTTTTGAGAAAACAGAACAAAACTACTTTGTGAGGAAAACCAAGTCAGAATGGTTACACCAAAAATTAGTCTGCAATTCCTAAAGTAATTTATTTTAATTACTTGCTCCCGGGAGGGGGATGCACACTGCCAAAGCCACAGTTATTGTCCGTTCCTTGGTGTCCTGAGAAGGTGATGATGGGCTATTCCTTGAAGTACTGCAGCCCTTGTTGCGATGGTGCACCTAAAATGATATTGCCTGATAATATTTAATTCATTACCATCTCTACCATACCTGCTCACAATGCTTTCCATTTCTAAACCAAATACATAGAAACTGGCGGATAGGCATTCTGTATGCTATTCGTGATGCTGATCACAAACCACCTCACAACCTTCTTGCTCATGAGCTACTTAGCCCATTTAAGATATAAATCGCATCCAAGGTTTCTTTATTGCACATCCTATGCCAAAACAAATATTAAAGCTGGATAATGTTGAATATTATGGAGATTTTTTTAAGATTCTAAGGCAACCATATTAGTGCAGCCCTTGAATATTGCAAACATGCTAAGGAAATCTCTAAACAACAACTGATTTGTCAGTATAATGGCTACAGGTGACACAACACAGATTTATTTTTAATTGCTATTTTTTTCTTGGATTGTGGGCAACACAAACAATGCAGTATTTATTGGACATCCTTAGTGGCCCTGAGGGCATTAAGAGACAATCATCTGGTATGAGACTGGAAGTCTAGCTGAATGTCATGAATGAATCAATTGGCTTTTCACAATAATCCAACAACTTGCATTACCATTTTTGCCAGATTTATTGATTTCAATTTCACAAGTTGTCATGGTGGGTTTTGAATTTTGACATCCCAGTTGCTTGTCAGTACCATAACCACTGGGCTACAAAGATGTCTTATGGATTCAGTCCTGGTCACACAAATCCATTCTCCCAGAGTGTAAAATGTGCTGTCATTTAAAAGGGAAGAATTACAGCTAGTTTCTACATAATCTAAGCAGTGCATCATTGTTATGAACACTGAACCTTGTAACATGATTATGTTTTATAAATTGTGATTTTTAAAAGTGCAAGATGAAGTCCAGAAGGTCAGGTGACCTCACATCCACTCCCCGAAAAGGACAAGACAGATTACCAGGACAACAGAGAACATAGACCAAAGACTTTCTTTTGGAAAACAGAGAATGCACAGCTAACGCCTGAAGAACAATGGGTTTCACCCTCCCAGACTTTTGGATCGTACAACAAGGAGTCAGTATTTCATAAGATGCAAATGGACCAGGCAGCTGGTAACACCTGGGAACAATGGAAGGCCCATGTGGTTCTATAAAACCTGACTTCTGGACTCTGCATAGTGGAACAGTACAATAAGCTATTGATTTTTGAGTCCAGAAAAATTCAACAGATTTTCTGAAGGCAAACAGTCTGTAAGAAAGGAAGACAACCAACCAGCAGTGGCCGCTCGAGAGAGCGGGAACACCTGCTCTCAGAAGCCGGATACAGCAAAAGGTTGCAAAGATCTGTTTCGAAAGTTGAAGCTTGCAAAGAAGTAGAAGACCAGCAGAATCACCAGGAAACACCTTATTTGTGGACATCCAGGTTGGAAATATTCAGAGAAGTGAACAAAGAGGACATTGATCTTTTGAAAAGGTCTGGGAAACCAACACTTTGCGACTGGGATGAGTTTGGGACTTTTACCCGCAAAGGATTTTGCCATCAAAAAGGACTGTGTAATGTATAAGTGTGGTGTGATGTTTTCAAGTATTTTAGTAAGAAAATATCTTTCTTTGTAATTGGGGTATCAGCTACTTGCAAAGTACTATTCAGTTAATTGTGGATTTCTTTTAGTTTAATTAGATTTAGATTAGATTAGATTAGATTAGAGATACAGCACTGAAACAGGCCCTTCGGCCCACCGAGTCTGTGCCGACCATCAACCACCCATTTATACTAATCCTACACTAATCCCATATTCCTACCAAACATCCCCACCTGTCCCTATATTTCCCTACCACCTACCTATACTAGTGACAATTTATAATGGCCAATTTACCTACCAACCTGCAAGTTTTTTGGCTTGTGGGAGGAAACCGGAGCACCCGGAGAAAACCCACGCAGACACAGGGAGAACTTGCAAACTCCACACAGGCAGTACCCAGAATCGAACCCGGGTCTCTGGAGCTGTGAGGCTGCAGTGCTAACCACTGCGCCACTATGCCGCCCACAGTGGTTGTTCTAAAAGGCTTAAAACATGAATTCTTGCTGTGTAATTCTAGAAATTGGTCTCGGGGTTCATATCTCATATTTTTCATGTTAACAGTCTCACCGAGGCTGGAAATTGGAGCTCGTTCAGCATTTGAATTCAGAGGCTATAAAATGGAATTTACTAGAATTTAAATGCACCCAACAAACAAGATTTGGCAATTACTTTTGCTACTTTCATAAGGAAAAGTCAGCATGTTTACTTTTAATGCTCAAGCCTTTGTGGAGAGAGAAGATTTGCCTCTCAATAATTTAACACCATTAACAGTGAATGTGTTAAAGGCTGCAGCAGAGCAAGTGGGGGTTAGTTTGAAATCAAAAGCTAAAAAGGCAGAAATTGTTGAAGTGTTGGCTCGACATTTTAACCTTGAGGAAGAAAAGTGTGATCCTGGTAGCTCTCAGATTGAAGTCGCTAGAATTCAGTTACAAATGAGGCAACTGGTAAATGAGGCAAAACTGAAGCATTTGCATCCAACCTCAGCCAGAAGTGCCGAGTGGATGATCCATCTCAACCTCCTCCTGAGGTCCCCAGCATCACAGATGCCCGTCTTCAACCAATCCGATTCACTCCACATGATATCAAGAAATGACTGAAGGCACTGGATTCTGCAAAAGCTGTGGGCCCTGACAATATTCCAACCTGTGCTCCAGAACTAGCCGCATCCCTAGCCAAGCTGTTCCAGTACGGCTATAACACTGGCATCTACCCGGCAATGTGGAAAATTGCCCGGGTATGGCCTGTCCACAAAAAGCAGGACAAATCCAACCGGGCCAATTACCACCCTGTCAACCTACTCTCAATCATCAGCAAAGTGATGGAAAGGGTCGTTGACAGTGCTATCAAGTGGCACTTGCTGAGCAATAACCTGCTCACTGACACTTAATTTGGGTTCCGCCAGGACCACTCAGTTCCTGACCTCATTACAGCCTGATTCAAACATGGACAAAAGAGCTGAACTCCAGAAGTGAGGTGAGAGTGACTGCCATTGACATCAAGGCAGCATTTGACCAAGTATAGCATCAAAGAGCCCGAGCAAAACTGGAGTCAATGGGAATCAGGGGGAAAACTCTCCGCTGGCTAGAGTCAAATCTAGCACAAAGGAAGATGGTTATGGTTACTGGAGGTCAATCATCTCATTCCCAGGACATCACTACAGGAGTTCCTGAGGGTAGTGTCCTAGGCCCCAGCTCCTTCCATCCATCATAAGGTCAGGAGTGGGGATGTTGGCCGGTAATTGCACAATATTCAGCACCATTCGCATCTCTTCAAATACTGAAGCAATCCGTGTCCAGATGCAGCAAGACCTGAACAACATTCAGGCTTGGGCTGATAAGTGGCAAATAACATTTGTGCCACACAAGTGCCAGGCAATGACCATCTCAAACAAGAGAGAACCTAACCATCTCCCCTTGATGCTCAATGGCATTACCCCACTATCAACACCCTGGGATTTGCCACTGACCAGAACTGGACCAGCTACAAATACTGTGGCAACAAGAGCAGGTCAGAGGCTGGGAATTCTGCAGCGAGTAACTCACCTCCTGACTCCCCAATGTCTGTCCACCATCCACAAGGCACAAGTCAGCAGTGTGATGGAATACTCTCCATTTGCCTGGATGGATGCAGCTCCAACAACACTCAAGAAGCTCGACACCATCCAGGACAAAACAGCCCGCTTGATTGGCACCCCATCCACCACCTTCAACATTCACTCCCTTCACTACTGACGTACAGTGGCAGCAGTGTGTACCATCTACAAGACACACTGCAGCAACTCAACAATGTAAGGCATTTGGATATCTCTTGTATTTTTGTTTTGCTATGAGGCATTTGTTAATGTCTTCTATATTTCTATATTTCTGTTCATAAGTAAAATGTAACCAGTTGTGGACCAGCGTGTGGAGCTCCCCAAATGGTAAAAGCGTGGAGGCGAAGAACATCGGGACGAAGGACGAAGAATTCTGACCGAAGACATCATCGCTGGGGTTCATATTGGACGTTTTAAAACTAAGACAATGTAACTGAACAAGGACCCTTACATACACACACAGACAGGTAAGTCAGGACTTGCCAATGATGTGGTAGCCTGGGCTGTTAAAAAACATCAAACAGCCTGTCTACAACCACACTCATGGACAATGGGCTTTTGAAAGATGTGTGAATGGTTTCCGTCTTGCCTTATCAAGATGCAGATATCACATCCATGGGTGGTATTCACCTAAGACCCCACCCCACCACCGCCACCGCCCTTCCACCCCCGCCTGCTGAGAGCAGGATATGACCACATGCAGGTAGTCCTGCATAGCCAGGGTGGGATTGATAAGGCACTGAAACCCAATCAAATAATCTAATTCAAAACATTACCTTATATGTCAAGGGGCCAGGGTCAGAAAGGGGTATAGAGCCACAGCTCACCATGACATTGTGGCTTTAGCCAGGAAGTGTGACTTAGTCAGTCATAGGAAGTCGTGCGAGAGAAGTTGTTCAGCAGACCTGACCACCCTGGAACGAGCCCTGTACGCACGTCTACTAAGCAACTGATGTTGTAAGTATATACTATTGCCTGGTGAGTTAATAAAGCTGTTCCGCAAGAAATGGAAATTGTATCCAAAGTCTGTTTCCTGCGATTGATACTCAGTACGGGTCAAGACCTTTAAAGGGAAGTGAGACCCCCTTTTTAAGAGTCTTACACCAAGGCTCCTTAGACAGCACCTTCCAAACCCACAGCCTCTACCACCTAGAAGGGCAGCAGACACATGGGAACACAACCACCTGCAAGTTCCCCTCCAAGTCAGACACCATCCTGACTTGGAACTATATCGCCATTCCTTCACTGTCATTGGGTCAGAATTCTGGAACTCCCTTCCTAACAGCACTGTGGGTGTACCTACACCACAAGGACTGCAGCGGTTCAAGAAGGCAGCTCACCACCACCTTCTCAAGGGCAATTAGGGATGGACAACAAATGCTAGCCTGGCGAGCAACAGCCACATCACATGAATGAATTTATAAAAAACTGGAACTTGAAAAAGAAGAAAGAGAAAAGCAAAGAGAAAAGGGAGACAAATTAAAACTTGAACTGAGAAAACTTGAATTTGAAGGGAAGGAAAAAGAGTTACAAAAAGAAAGAGAAGCCAGCAAATTTGAACTGGGCAATGAAAAGCTTAGATTACACAGATAGGGAGTGGCTGGAAGGTTTAAGGATAAATCCAATTTAAATCCTGGTTTTGATCTGGCAAGGAATATTTGTTTAGTGCCTAAATTCAGTGAGGAAGGAGTTAAAATATGTTTTGTGTCCTTTGAACAAATTGCCATGATGTTGCAATGGCCGAAGGAAAGTTGGACAATTTTCTTGCAAAGTATGTTAGTGGAAAAAGCGTTAGAGGTATTCAACACTTTTGGAGGAAGTCAAAAGATTATAAAGTGGTTAAAACTGGAATTCTCAATGCTTATGAGTTGCTACCAGAGGTTTACAGGCAAAAATTCAGGAATTTAAGAAACAAACAGGGCTCAGCATTTATGGAATTTGCTGGAGAAAAAGAAATGATATTTGGTCATTGGTATGTGTCCCTGATGATTGAACAGGATTTTGAAAACCTTAGGGAAGCAACATTTTAAACAAAGTCGGGGTTTTTTTTCACTTCGGGGCGATAGACCAGTGGAACTTGCACTGTAGATGCGTCATTACTCCAGCACAGATTTTCTGGAACATCTGAGCTTCTATTTTTCCACATCATAAAGAGAATGCCAGATCATCTTTCCCATCAGTTTCTGCTACTGTGTTGGGTCTGTACATAGTGATTTACCATGATGCAAGCATATCTCTGCACAGTCCCACTACATCATCTCTGGAAAATCTCACAGCCATCAGCTACTGACCAGGTCACAATGACCTCAACACTATCTGGTGATACCTCATTTCTTATGTCACTCAGGGAAAGTGGAGGGGCGGGGAGCGCAAGTGAGGGGGATTCCTCCACAGTATTGTGGACTCTTCTCATGCTCCACATAGTCAGCTTCTGCCACCAACAACCTTCAAGAGAGTGGAGAGTCCCACTGTCACACACAGTAATAAATTGCATTTATATAGCATCTTTAAATGCAGGAGTACACATCCTTGGATGCTTCACAATGTTTGTGGCCAAAGACTTAGTTGAAAAAATGGGTTTTCAAGGCAGACAGAGAGGGGCAAAAGAGTTTAAAGTGAGTTCCAAAAGGGTAGATCCGATGGCTTAATGTTCTACCAAAATAATTGGAATGGAGTGAGAGGGAAAGTCAGAGGACATGAGGGCAGAGGAAGTGATGCATGGTTGGAGGAGGTTACATAAAAACATACGAATTAGGAGCAGACGTAGGCCATTTGGCCCCTCAAGTCTGCTCCGCCATTCAATATGATCATGGCTGATCTATCTGTGTCTTGAATTCCACACTCCCATCTACCCCCAATCACCTTTGATTATCTTGCCTAACAAGAATCTATCTACCTCCGCCTTAAAAATATTCCCGCCTCCACCACCTTCTCAGGCAGAGAGTTCCAAAGTCGCACAACCCTCTGAGAAAAAATTTCTCCTCGTTGCCGTCCTAAAAGGACGACCCCTAATTTTAAAACATTGCCCCTAGTTCTGGACTCCCCCACAAGAGGAAACATCCTTTCCACATCCACATTGTCAAGACCATTCAGGATCTTATACACTTCAATCAAATCTCCCCTCACTCTAAATTCCAGTGAAAATAAGCCCAGTCTGTCCAAATTTTCCTCAGAAGACAACCCGCTCATTCCAGGTGTCAATCTAGTAAACCTCCTCTGAACCGCCTCCAATGCATTTATATCCTTCCTTAAATAAGGACACCAAAGCTGCACACAGTATTAGAGATGTGATCTCACCAATGTCCTGTATAACTGAAGCATAACATCTTAACTTTTATTTTCAATTCCTCTTGTAATAAAGGATAGCATTCCATTAGCCTTCTTTATGACTTGCTGTACCTGCATACTAACTTTTTCCGACTCATGCACTTGAACACCTAGATCCCTCTGCACCTCGGAATTCTGCAGTCGTTCTCCGTTTAAGTAATACTCTGCTTTTTTATTCTTCCTGTCAAAGTGAACAACTTCACATTTTCCCACATGATACTCCATTTGCCAGATTTTTGCCCACTCACTCAACCTACCTATGTTGGTCTGCAACCTCCTTATGTCATCTTCACAACATACTTTCCTACCTATCTTTGTATCATCTGCAAATTTAGCTGCCATGCCATCGCTACCCTCATCTAAATCATTGATATAAATTGTAAAAAGTTGAGGCCCCAGCACTGACCCCTGTGGGTCTCCACTCCTCACATCCTGCCAATCAGAATAGGACCCATTTATGCAAACTCTCTGTTTTCTGCCAGCCAGCCAATCTTCTATCTATGCTAATATGTTACCACCTACACCATGAGCTCCTACTTTGCACAATAACCTTTTATGTGGCACCTTGTCAAATGCCTTCTGGAAATCCAAGTACAGTACGTCAACGGGCTCCCTTTTATCCACAGTGCATGTTACTCCTTCAAAGAACTCCAATTGCAGAATAATACTAAGGCTTAAAGGGTTAATTTAGGAGGACGAGTTGAATAACCTTGACTTGTTTTCCCTTGAACATGGTAGCTTGAGACAGGATCTAATCGAGGTGTTTAAAAATGTTAAAAGGATTCAGTAGGGTAGATACAGAGAAACTATTTCCTCTTGTGGGGAATCAAGAACAAAGGGAATAATCTTAAAATTAGAGCTAGGTCATTTAGGAGGGAAATCAGGAAGCACTTTTTGAAAACACAAAGAGTAATAAAAATCTAGAAGTCTCCTCTCCAAAAGGCTGCGGATGCTGGGACAATTGGAGCTTTTAAGTCTGAGATCAATATAGTTTTAATCGGTAAGGCTTTCAAGGAATCTGGATCTTAGGCAGATAAATGGAGCTGAGGAATTGATCATCCATGATCTAAATGAATGGCAGAACAGGCTCAAGGGGCTGAATGAGGCACCTATTCCTCTTCTTATGTAGGGTGGGGAGAAATTGTGGAAGATTTTCAATTTATTGAGTTGAGGGACATAGAGACAGTGTAGATCAAGGGTAATGGGCAAGGAGGACTTAATCCATGACAAGAAGCAGGCAGTGATGTTTCGAATATGTTGGAGTTAATGGAGAGTGGAAGTCAGTAGGCCAGCAAGAAGAACATTAGAGAAAAGCATCACGTGTAGGAGGTGACAAAGGTATGGATAAGCATTTCAGTAGCAATGGGGGTAGAGGCTGGTGATGTTGCAAAGGTTGAAGTAAGAGACATTGCTGATGGATAGGAAATAGGGTTTGGTAGTCTGCTCTAGGCCAAACAAAATTAAGACCAAGAGCAACCATAATGGGCGGCACAGTGGCGCAGTGGTTAGCACCACAGCCTCACAGCTTCAGGGACCCGGGTTTGATTCTGGGTACTGCCTGTGCGGAGTTTGCAAGTTCTCCCTGTGTCTGCGTGGGTTTTCGCCGGGTGCTCCGGTTTCCTCCCACATCCAAAAGACTTGCAGGTGATAGGTAAATTGGCCGCTGTAAATTGCCCCTAGTGTAGGGAGGTGATAGGGAATATGGGATTACTGTAGGGTTAGTATAAATGGGTGGTTGTTGGTCGGCACAGACTCGGTGGGCCGAAGGGCCTGTTTCAGTGCTGTATCTCTAAGTAAAAATAAAATAATGTAAGCTTCCAGTCATTTATCATTTTAATTGTCCGTCTGACTTTGACCTCTCTCTCTCTCCCTATGGCCTCCTACACTGCTTCAGGGAAGCTCAACTTAAGCTTGAGGAACAGTACCTCAACTTTATATTAGGCATTTTACAACCTTCCAGACTCAACATTGAGTTTAAAAATTTCAGATCATATCCACTGCTCCCATTTTTCCAGATAAAAGTTCCTGGTAATGATTCTTACAATTATTTACTCACTCCTGCTTTCCTTCACAGACTATCTCAGACCTTCCTTTTTGTTCTTTCTGCCCCCCACCACCACCACTCCACCTTTCCCTGCCTCTGTAATTGCTTATTTCATCTGTAACATTTTCCAGTTCTGACAAAAGGTCATTAACCTGAAACATTAACTCTGTTTCTCTCTCCACAGATGCTGCCTGACCTGCTGAGTATTTCCAGCATTTTCTGTTTTTATTCAAGATCCAGTGTGGTGGGGTCCAGCTTTCTGGGGTTGAAGTGACCAATTAAAAAGTCATGTCTCGCCATACACCTTACAAACTTCCCAAAATATATACAATTCAGGCTAAATTACAGCAAAAATAGAAAAATGTCAATTCAAATCTGCTAAAACAACAAAACCCATAAATTTCATCCAAGTTGAACAGATCATAAAAATGTTTTGATGTTTATACCCAAAGGAGCAGCAGATACCTAGCAGCTTAAGAAATGCCAATTTGAAAGGTAATGATGCAATGTAAAGAATTAGCTCTCATACCAAAATTATCTACAGCATCTTGGGCCTTATAAGTAATCCACTGCCACGAAGTGTGCAAACAGTCTGGGATGTCTTCCAAACACAGATGTTCCCCATCATCCAACCAGCAACATGGAGAAAAAAACTGCTCTGGTGGCTGTGCAACGCATCATCACTCCAATCTAAAAGGATGCATTACGCTACTGCTACAAGGAGTAATCCTTCTGCCACATGAGGGATTGTGACAGCAAATCTACACCTCTGACCACATTAGTACCAACATATTTTTCAGATCTGTCAAGAAACAATCAGGCTTTCTCCTGTCATAGTATGTTTGCCCTTATGCATTACCCTTCAGTAGCAAGGGTGAGACAATCTTCAAACAGACTTTTCCATGTCAATATCCCTCAGGAGATGCAATTCAACCAGCATAAGGCAGGGCAAGGTAGTTAGTATGAATGAACATGCAGAAAATTGACCAAATTCTGTGAATATAACGGAACAGAAATATTCCATCAAATCAATATTTAATAAAATTATAGTCAGAGATCGTAGGAATATCATAAGTCCATCTGATTATTCTGATACATGAATTTACTATTGATAACAGTTCTCTTAAAGACTCTCTCAGTGTTATGCTACAAAAGGTCTGTAAACTGCAGCCAGCATTTGGGACCTTCTTCCATTTTGTCATCTGTCATGGTCCTGTAGTTCTTTTCTCGGAATATGCGGTTTGCCGAGGATCAGTATTGCTTTAGGAACCAGCAAGCTTTAGGAGTTATAGTAAGGTGCATTTTCGTTGCCTTAGAAACAGGCACTTGGAGACTGCGATTCAAAAGGTGCATTCTCGTAACCATAGATACAGCCACTGGGAGTGAATTTCATGTGATACATTTGTTACAATTCAGTTTTGAACTGGCTTATTAGTTGAAGACAGTTGTTCTAACAGACAGAAGACACAGCTGTGGTGTTTAGCACACCTGAAAAAGAGCTCTCAACCATTGAAACTGAAGGAATAGGATTTTAGTCTGTTTAATTATTATCTCTCAAAATTCTAAAAACATCAAGGCAAAACAGAGATCTCTGGTAATTTAAATTGAAGAAAGGGAAGTTAGACTGGGACAATCTTTTATCCTTCAAAAACTCTAAAGTCAGACTGATTCTGTTGAAAGTGTTTACAAGTCGTTAATTGTTGAAATTCGCTGGAGAAGGAAAGCAACACCCTGTGAGGACTTCGAGCAACATTGGACTGTAAATTTGCAAGGACTCTAATTTTTTCTGTTCTAAATCTTGTTTATATCTTCATAGTGTTAAAGAATTTAGTTCTTCGAATTAAAGAGTTAATTTATTGATTTAAAGACACCTGGTTTGGTTAGCCTCATTCGGGGGTTAATAGATGGTACAAATTGGCTGGGTCTTTCTTTAATTTGTAAAGTTTTAAATGATATGTTAGTTGATCTGTGGAGCGACGGGATTGAATTAACAGTGCGTTGGTCCCACCACAATCAAAATCGTATATTTTGATTGGGGGCTTTGACAGGAGCGGTCACTCGTAACACATCTGACACATGCACCTGACAATCACTGGGTAGTGCAGCTGAGGAAGGCCATTCAGCTGATCTTTGTTCATTCATCCAGAAAGATCCTCAAGTCCCTCCCAATTGTTTAAACAAAGTGATTATTGACAACGCAGCTGGCAGCTGACATCATCAGACTGCGCCAGTGTGCGCACATGCACAGATTAGCTCCTTCTCTCTGCGCATGCGCTGCGTTCCGCATTGTTAGGACTGATCGGCGCATGCGCAGGTGATGTCATCGCGTAATGCGGGCAGAGAGCAGGTGTGGGGGAAGCGGGGAGAAAGTGGGGGTGGGGGAAGAGGGTGTGGGGGAAACGGGGGTAGACGAAGCGTGGACAGCGCGGCCGAAGACCTTGGTGGTGGTGGGTGCACTCCCCTCCCCCACCCGCATGCTCGCTCCCCCCCGCCCCCGCCCGCTCGCTCCCCCCACCCCCCCCGCTCCCCCACCCTCACCCGCTTGCTCATCACCACCACAACCCCCCTCCCCCCCCCCCCCCCGTCCTACTTGCTCACTCCCTCCCCGGCCATTGTGTGCTGCCTAGTGTTTAGGTTGCCTTCGTGTGATTATTTGAGCAGCGCCATCTTTAGTCCTGGCAGCTGCCTGATGTAGCACACTGTGACGTCTAGTGGCACAGGCTGCATTTGCGCATGTGCCACTGCAGCGCCACCTATTGGTTGTGTTGTCAGCAAACGCAGCCTTGTTTAAATTATTCCAGGGGTTTCACCTCCAAGTCTTAATCTGAGAGTTCATTCTATATGTAGTCCGAGAAAAAGTTGTTCCTAACTTCAGTTTTAAATTTGCTTTTTATTAGTTTGCATCTGTTTCCACCCATTTCTAAGCATTCGTAAGTTGGCATTCAAGAGCAGCATTCAACAGGTTAATTTTAACATTTAACAGGGAGTCTGTTCAAAATGTTCCTCAGTTTAAACTAGCAGCAGATTTGCATGCCAGTCCCATGCTCAGCTTTTGCAAACAGCCAAATCACAGAACAAATTTGCATTTAATTTCCTTGAGATAACCTGTTTGTCCTCTAATGTAAAAAGCAAGAGCTAGTTGCCCATTCTGCCACAGTGTAGTTCTATGCGGCAGTGTGTTCCTCGGAAATTAGTATCTGCCATTTTCCAGCAGAAATAACCAATGACTATAGTGCCTGATCTAACTCTCATTCCATCTACAATGCAGGGCTCCCATCTGGAAGGGGTGCTGAATATTTGCAGGCTAAATATAATGGAAGGTGGTAGATATAACAGAGTCTATCTAGAGACAACTAGAATGAGTATACAGTAGCATACTGTGGCTACAAGAGAGGCTGGGAACTCTGCGGCAAGTAACCCACCTCTTAACTCCCCAAAGCCTGTCCACCATTTACAAGGCACAAGTCAGCAATGTGATGGAATATTCTCCTCTTGCCTGGATCAGTGCGGCTCCAACAACACTCAGGAGGCACACCACCCAGAACAAAGCAGTCCCCTTGATCCGCACCCCAACCACCACCTTAAACATTCACTCCCTCTACTACTGATGCACAGCGGCAGCAGTGAGTACCATATACAAGATACACTGCAGCAACTCACCACGCCTCCTTCAACAGCACCTTCTAAACTCGTGATCTCTTCCACCTAGAAGGACAAGGGCAGCAGACATACAGGAACACCACCATCTGTAAGTTCCCCTCCAACCACACACCATCTTGACTTGGAACTGTATTGCCATTCCTTCACTGTCGCTGCGTCAAAATCCTGGAATGCCCTCCTCAACAACACTGTGGGTGTACCTACACCAGATGGGCTGCAGTGTTTCAAGATGGCAGCTCACCACCACCTTCTCAAGGGCAATTAAGGTTGGGCCACAAATGCTGACCATGCCAAAGACGTCCATGAAATGAATAAAAAAAATAGTGACTATGGTACTGGACTAGTAATCCAGAACCCAGGCCAAATAATTTGGAGGCACAAGTTCACATTTCACCACACAGCTGAAGAATTTAAATTCAGTTAATTAAATAAATCTGGAATTAAAAACTATGATAAGTAATGGTGGCCATGAAACTATTGAACTGTCATAATTATCTGAAGTCATTGTGTTTTCACAAAAATTCCAGCATTTCAGTAAGAGCTTGAAGCAAGAGCTAGTCATAATTATATGAAGTCTCATGGCATCAGGTCAAACATTGGCAGGGAAACCTCCTGCTGCTGCCCTCCCTCAGCTGACAAATCAGTATTACTGCATGTTGAACACCACTTGGAAGAAGCACTGAATGTACTCTGGGTGGGGACCTTCAATATCAATCACCAAGAAGGGCTCAGTAGCACCACTAATGGCTGAGCTGGCTGAGTCCTGAAGGGCATAGCTGCCAGTCTGGCCCTGCAGAACAGAATGAGGAAAAACTCACCTCACCAATCTATTTGTCACAGATGCATCTGTCCATGACAGTGACAGTAGGTGTGACCACCACACAGTCCTTGTGGAGACTATGCTAAATGGGAAAATTTCAGAACAGATCTAGCAGCTCAAAACATGACACTGATGAGGCACTGTAGGCCATCAGCAGAAGCAGAATTGTATTCAACCACAATCTGTAACCACATGGCCCAGCATATCCCAAACTTCATCATCATCAAGCCAGGGGACCAATCCTGGATTAATAATAAGGAATGTAGAAGAGCATGCCCGGAGCAGCACCAGGCATACCTAAAAATGAGGTGCCAACCTGTTGAAGCTACAACACAGGACGACATTCATGCTAGACAATGGAAGCAGCATGCATTAGACAGAGCTAAATGATCCCACAACCAACAGATCAGATCTAAACTCTGCAGTTCTGCCACATCCAGTTGTGAATGGTGATGGATAATTAAACAATTAACAGGAGAAAGAGGCTCCAAAAAACATCCTTAAGCACAGCACATCAGTGCAAAAGATAAGGTTGAAGCATTTGCAATCATCTTCAGCCAGAAGTGTTGAGTGGATGATCCATCTTGGCCTCCTTCTGAGGTCCCCACCATCATAGATGCTGGTCTTCAGTCAATATGATTCACTCCACGTGATATCAAGAAACAGCTGAAGGCACTGGATACAGCAACAGCTATGGGCCTTGATAACATCCCGGCTGTAGTACTGAAGACTTGTGCTCCAGAACTAGCTGTGCCTCATTCAAGCTTCTCCAACCAACAAAGTGGAAAATTGCCCAGTTATGTCCTACCCACAAAAAGTAGGAAAATTCAATCTGGACAATTACTGCCCCATCAGTCTACTCTCAACCAGCAAGGTGATGGGAAGTGTTATCAACAGTTCAACAGTGCTATCAAATGGTAGTTTCCCAGTAATAACCTCCTCTCTGATGCTAAGTTTGGATTTGACAACTGCAGAGCTCATTACAGCCTTGGTCCAAACATGGACAAAAGAGTTAAATTCCAGAGGTGAGGTGAGAGTGACTGCCCTCAACTGAGTGTAGCATCAAACAGCCCTTGTAAAACTGAAGTCAGTGGAAATTAGGGCAAATTTCTCTACTGGCTGCAGTCACATCCAGCACAAAAGGAAGATTGTTGTGGTTGTTGGAGGCCAATCATCCCAGCCCCAGGGCATCACTGCAGGAGTTCCTCAGGGTAGTGTCCTAGGCCCAATTATCTTCAGCTGCTTCATCAATGACCTTCCTTCAATCATAGGTTCAGAATTGGGGATGTTAGCTGATGATTGAACATTGTTCAGTTCCATACTCTTCACTTGCCTGGATGGGTACAGCTCCGACAACACTAAAGAAGCTCGACATCATCCAGGACAAAGTAGCCTGCTTGACTGGCACCCCATCTACAAACATTCACTCCCTCCACCACTGATGCACAGTGGCAGCAGTGTGTACCATCTACAAGATGCACTGCAGCAACGCACCAAGGCTCCTTAGACAACGCCTTCCAAACCTGTGACCTCTACCAACTAGAAGGACAAGGGCAGCAAATGTATGGGAACACTACCACCTTCAAGTTCCCCTCCAAGTCACATACCATCCTGAATTAGAACTATATCGCCGTTCCTTCACTGTCGCTGAGTCAAAATCCTGGAACTCCCTTCCTAACAGCACTATGGCTTACCACCACCTTCTCAAGGGCAATTAGAGATGGGCAATAAATGCTGGCCTGGCCAGCGACGCCCAAATCCCATGAATGAATAAAAAATAAATAAATTTTGCAACTCCTCAGGTACTGAAGTAGTCCATGCCCACATGCAGCAAGACCTGGAGTTCAGTTCTCCAGAGAGAGACTCCCTGTTGGATCAGATGTCTGTTGCTTTGTTTCATCAGGATTTTTTTTCAATCATTTCCTGCAGTCTTGGTGGAGCAAATGGGTGAATCCCAGAAATGTCCAGGAACAGTTAATAGGTGCTCCAGGTGTGTCTCAAAATATCATAATGCAGTGAAGTGCTCATAGTGGAGAGGCAGGGTCCCCAAAATGAGACATGACATGGAGAACGAGGCTGATGAAGATAATGATGACTACAAATGAATTGTACTGGCCACAAGATGTTTTAGTTCAGTGATGAATATGTTAGTTGCAGACTCATTCAACTGTGCTGTACCAGGTAGTGCTTGCACTTCAACAGTATGTAGAACAGATTGGTTAAAATATTATCTAGATTCACCAAGGGACAACACAAGGTTCAGGAGTATAAAAGTACAGCTTGCTTTAGGTTTGGTGATGACAACACACTGATGTCACTAAAGAGAGTTGTTATTCCATGTAAAATAGCTATAAGTAAGCCATTATATCAGTACTGATGTAGTCTTGAATGAGATACCATTGCTCTTAAGTAAACCTTCTCTGAAAAAAATACAAATACAACTTGCCATGATAAGGCAATTATTTTTGGAAAGCCAGTGGATCTGCAGTTCACCCATTCATAACATTATTGTATCCCCTTAACAGAACTTGATGTTTCACATCAGAGTGTTTGACAGGTATTAATGGCATCAGGATATTTTTTAAAAATCAAAGAAAAAAAAACAATTGCTTTTAAGTTACACAGACAACTTGATTACCTACTTGTCAAAGATGAAAAACTCTGCCAAAGGATGCACATGTGGTTGAAGAAGAATATACGAGGCTAATAGAAGAGATTAGTGACAAGTGTGAAATCTCTAAAAGGTATCAGAGGACACCTATCATAAGCCTTCCATTGGCGTGTGACTTTAACAAAGACGTTGCTGTGGATCTAAAGGTATGGGACAAAAAATAAACATTTTCATTCAACATTTTGTAGACCTGGCAACCAGATTTAGTCTTTCTACTATAATGCATAGCAAAAACAAAAGGGTGGCTAGCGACAAAATCATGGCGAAATGGATAGGGACCAGATTTGGGGCACCAGTTAAGTTTCTGACTGATAATGGAGGGGAATTTGACAGTGACTAGTTCAGAGATATGTGAAGGCATGAACATTATGGTCATGAATACCACAGCGGAAAGTCCTTTCAGCAATGGACTCTATGAAAGGACTGACGTGGTGATTGAAGAAATTCTGCATAAAATCTTAACTGATCAACCAGACTGCAAGTTGACAGCTGAGCTGGCGTGGGCGGTTCATGCAAAGAATTCTCTTCTGATAGCTGGATGATATAATCCCCATTAATTGGTCTATGGGCAGAATTCCAAATTGCCTGCTGTGCTGCACGACAGTCCTCCTGCTCTAGAAGGCGCTACAATAAGTTTCCATTTTTTCTTCACATTTGAATGCTTTACATGCAGGGAGATGGGCTTTCATCAAGGTTGAGGTCTTGCAGAAAATTCAGAGAGCACTGAGGCATTGTATAAAATCATCCAAGACAAAATTTAATTCAGGAGATTTGGTGTATTATAAGAGAGAGGGTCATAGGGAATGTAAAGCCCAGGTAAGGTATTAAGTACTTTCTTATCATCACAACCTACCAAACTGTTAAGGTTTATTTCTCATGATTAAATTGGAATTAATTATAAAATATTGGACTCTTAGCAGTTAATAGAAGGAAGAGAGTTAGCTTGTACCTCATGCTCTGAGCAGTTATTAGAAGGAGGTGATGTACCATGTAGCTCATGCTCATGTGTTTTGTGATGAAGGTTCTGAGGAACAGAATGCAGTAGATCCAGGGCTGGAGAGTGGTAATGTGTGTGATCATGACAATTGCAAGACATGAAAGAAAAGCTACTGGAAAGTTTAGGTATTAGTTGAATGTTCAGGATGATGGTGAGGAAATGATGTGCATAAACTGGCAGCATGGGATGAAAGAGTGAAGAGTACGAAAGTGCAGGACAAGTTCTGATATTGGGTCCGGAAGTGACTCTTGCATCAGGTCACGTACTGAAGAGCTCCGATACTAGTCCCAGGAGACATAAAAGTGTAAGTAGAGGCCGTAGCTTGAATAGATTACACAATGAAATGAAGGCTACAGAACACAGTCTTGGAGTCTTGGAACAGAACTAGAAGCAGAAGACCTCATGACCATGAAGTTTTGGCAGCTGCCAATAAACTTGAAGATAAATTGAGAGGCAAAACAAAAGGAATTACAGAGTTTGGAGTTTATTCTGGAGGTACTAGATAAGTGGCAACCAGCCTTGTCACATAAGTGAATTTGTACTGAAAAAGTCCTTGCAAATGGGACATACAAGGCTAAAGTGAGGCTAGTTGCTAGGAGTTTTGAAGAGTGACTGGGTGATACAGATGTCAAGAGTGGACTCTCCCACAACTGGAAAAATAATCTTGAACATTTTTTTTTTTAGCTCTTTTGGCCACATTCAGGGCAGTGTTGATCAATCAACATAAAAGCCACATTTCTACAGGACAATACTTTTTTAGAGAAATGTTCCTGAAACTGCCCAAAGAGACCGCAGATGCAGAAGGGAAACTCTGCAAACTAAACTAAACTAAATGCTGGCCTGGCCTGCGATGCCCACATCCCATGAAAGAATTAAAAAAAACAAATGTGTCTATGGCCTGAATGATGCTTCCAGGGTGTGGTATTTTTCAGTGAGATCTGTTCTGCTGAAAATTGGATATGTTCAGCTAAAAGTAGATCCAGCAATGTTTTATTGGCATCATAAAGGGAAACTTTCAGGCATCTTCGTGCTAAATGTTGCTTTTTTTATGGGGTTGTACTGCAGAATGATAAATGTGTTATTAACAAAATTAGAGATATATTTAAAATGCTGGGCGTTTGAAATATATTGATTTAGATAATGAGCAGTGTGGGTCTGGAATAACTTTAAATCAACAACCCTATTTAGAGAGTGATGCTCCCATCCCGTTTAATCATGTTAAGTCATCACAGAAAGATGATGTTATATCTAAAGAGACAGAGCAATTGCGAAGCCTGGATTGGACAGTAGAACTGGTTGTACACTCAACTAGACCAGATGCTAATTTTGATGTGTTGGAGTTAAGTACTGTGATGAAACACCCTAAAGTCGAGAATTTTTAAAATGTTTTATTTACCCTTAAAACAATTAAATCTGAAGAAATGTGTACTTAAGTTCCCAACCTTTGGCAATCCAAAGAACATGAGGCTAGTCATTTTAGTGATGCTCCCAATGCTAATCTTTCTGATGGATATTTAAGTACAGCTGGTTTCACAATATTTCTTATGGGTGAAAATGGGAAACGTCCTTTAGCTTGAGAAGCTAAGAAAATAAAAAGGGTTGTTAAAAGTACTGGCTATTGTGGAGGCAGTGGCTTTGGGATTCTATTTGTCAAATATTTTAAGTAAGATTGTATACAAGGGGCACAATGAACGAAATTATACACAGTGTCTACATAACATTCCATCATTCATTCTGGGATAATGTACAAATTCCGAAAAGTGTGAGTGAGAACAGGTTATGGATTGACCTTGATGGCTTGAAACAAATACTGGAGAGAAAGGAACTCTCAAATTAAATGGGCAGATACAAGTCATTAGCTGTGTTTTACATAAATAAATGCTTGTACAAAGAAATTGTTCGAGTCCTAGAGGAGGGGCATCTCGCAATTGTTACGACTGAGGTGGGAGGAGTACACTGCTTTTTCTAATTCCAATTCTCCACAGGTCACAACATATATTTAAATGTTTACCCAGTTACTGATATGGTCAACCATAGACTCTATTTTTATCCCAGAATAAAATACATCAACCAGGTTTCTGTAATAAACAACAAAATTATCAGTTTATTATAAAACAAGACTTAACCAGTAATGAAGCAAAGCATTAACACACAGAGTGAAATATGAACATTCCCTTTTTACCTTAGCCTCCGACCACCACCGCCCCCCACCACACACACACACATACACACACACACAAACAGACAAATGGATTAACTGAAAAATAGAGATTTTTTTCTTTAGAGCTCTGCTACAAAATAAAGCAAACAAGAATATGTTGGCCAAATAGTTGCTAATTCTTGAAGAAAAAAATGTCTGGAAAGATGTCAGTTGTCCCTTTTTGGTTTGGCATCCCAAATAGGCGTAGACATCGGTCGCTGGGATCTTTCTAGAACAGTTCTTGTCAGGTGATGTTGAAGATTAATATGGCCGGTTTTTCAGGTGAAATGTGGCATCAGGAGTTGCTGGCAGGCCTTTCAGGATGAACATGGCATCAATTTCTTTATTCCTTGCACTCACTTCAAAGAGCTTCTCAAAGAAATGGTAAAGCTGGCAAGCTTTTCAAAGTGATGGAAAAGGCTGAGCTGGGGTGACTACTCTCTTGGCTGGTTTTTAAAACTCCTTTCAAAACACTTTCCAAACTCCAACTGACTGTCCAAAGCGAAACCAAAAACAATCTCAAGAGTCAAGCCTCCCAAATACTATATTTCTTGACGTGTCATTACTCTATAACCATCTCTATTTAGTCCAAAAAGCCCCTGCTGGGTATTTATCTGAAGACAGGTGACTTCCAGTAAGGGATGTTTACAAACCAAGTCCCCTCAGTATCCTTTCAATGACCCCTGTGAAAAAAACATCCATGGAATCCTTTTCAGTTTTCCCAAGTAAAATGACATCCATTATTCTACAATAAATAGTCATTTGGTAGTGCAGAACTTGAGTATTGCTGAAAATAGCGACGTTTTGTTGAAGCTTTTCATCTTGCACTCATCAGGCCAATTCTCAAGAATACCAATGTAAGGGAAACAACAAATTTATACTGTATGAAAAGAGAGTGTTCTCTTAAACACAATCTTAAACACAAACAAGAAATGCTGGAAATACGCAACAGGTCTGGCAGCATCTGTGGAGACAGAAGCAGAGTTAACACTTCAGGTCAGTGACCCTTCATCAGAACTGGCAGATATTAGAAATGTAAAAGGTTTTAAGCAAGTAAAGCGGGGGTGGACAATCTTAAATTGGTTATCATCATAATTCTGAGGATTACAATGACAATCAATTTAAGACTGTCAGCCGGGCTCACAGTCTGGCGCACTTGCGCATACTGGAAGCTACATACATTAATACACAGGGCCCTGTTCTTTGAAGACAGAAAGAGCATGTACACACATTGTGCCTGGTTCAGATAAACAACATAAATGACAGCCATTCACTGGTTCATTCCTCAGGGCAATGCTTTGACCAAAGTCAAGCTGCCTGGTTTAAATTTCAAACAAAGCTTGGCAGTTAACTGTCAGTCACCATAAACTGGTGCATTCTCCATGGCAACACCTCTATAACAGTCCACTTGCCAACCAATCAGCAATCTCTTTTCATACAGTAAATCTGTTGTTTCCCTTACATTGGTATTCTTGCAAATTGTACTGATGAGTGCAAGATGAAAAGCTTCTACAAAATGTCACTATTTTCAGCAATACTCAAATTCTAAAATACTTGAGTCCTCAAATAAACTTAACAAAAAACATAGAAGCACCGTTGTAACACAATGCAATGCTTTGTACAGAATGTGGAAGGTTTTTTGATTTGTTCTGTATTTTTAGTTGTGCATATTAACTCTATTTAAAGAAAAAGAAGGGAATCTGTTAAGTGTATATCAATTGTGTTTAATTATATGCAGGTAGAGGGCAGTAATTGGGGTTTCACTTGAGCACATATAAAGAGACACTCACTGAAATTGTGTAGGCGTTGGATTTGGAGGTGAATACTTGTAATGTTTCACTCTATAAATAAATGTAAGACTGGAATAAAGATTAGCTCCACATGTAGGCTTTCCGGAGTTTAACATTACTATCCTCCCCAACGTTAAGGGAGTCTCACATCGGGTAACACTGAAATTCAAACTCAAAACTATTTTCCCCTGCATAGATGTCATGATTTTTAAGGATTTCAAAGGCCAAGATGAAAGTGGAGCTGCACTGATTTTTTTTTTAAATGTTAGGTTTCCTTAGATTTAGCAAGTCTTCAGGGGGATTAATCCATAACCATACAGAGAGTTGTGTCAAACCACGCCCCAGCAACATCAAGGTGCTAGAGTGTGAATTTATCCTCAAGATTCCCCACAACGTGAGTCTGCCACTTTGGCCATGCCATCAAGAGGAGGATGTCTGGTTGGAGCTCCTTCAGTAGATGAAACCATACCATTCACCCATCACCTGGTGGCTAACTTAACAGTGCTGGCATGGGTCTGGGACATGGTTGTCTTCAAACTGAAATATGTTCTGATGTATTCGCCCTGCTCTCCATGACAAACTCAGCGATGGCACCTGAAAGTAGTGATGGAAATCACGAAACTTTCACTGACATCAAGCAAAGTTTAGGTTGGGTAGAACTTGGGGAACAAGAAGCTACTGTTAAATGCATCATCATCGATCACACCCATATAAAATGGGCATCCTGGTGCTGGCTGTAAGCTTTCCAAATTTAAAAGAGGAATAGTCCACGTCAGACTCATCTTTTTTGTAGGCTACAGTGTAAAAAGGTTATTACTGTTGAACACATTTTGGGCAACAAGTGCTTGTGCAAAAGTTTGGGCACTGCCCATTTTATTTTTGCCATTATAAAATGGGGTATGTGGATTCCAATTGGAATCTGGAAATGTTATTAGGAGAGAGAAGAGTAGGAACAACAAAGCGATGAGAGGCAGACACGTTTGCATCAGGGGCCTCCTGCTTACACACCATTATCCTCCAGCTGCATATAGAGCTAAGATAGAATGGCAACAGTGCACAGAGAATGAGGATTATAAAAAACACACCGCAGGCATCCTCAAGCTGCACTTCATGTGCCTTGATGGGTTGGCATTGTGCTAAAGGACAATCCAACATACATTTCCCAGATCATTGTTATCTGCTGCACGCTGCACAACATTACCATGGAATGAGGCATAAGTATGCCGCAGGTGGAGAACGAGAACAATGGAAGTGTCTTGGGTGTGACATGGCCCTCTATCTCCTTGAGTTGGGTAACAAGATGGCTCTGCTGCACATGATGAACTGTAGGAGATGCCAGGCCCTGCGAGCTTTCTAAAATGTCTACAGTCATTTGAGTGAAGTGACAGGAGTGCCCTGATGTTCTGTAGTCCTGAGACAGCCTCTGTGCCAAAACTCTGCTGCTGGGCACTGCCTCACCATCTCCATTGATCTGTGGGATAACTGATGGCACAAATAAGATCTGTGAAGGTCAGAATAACACTTCTCACCATGTGATCCCCGGGACATGGAAATCAAAGCATAGAGCCCATAGAAAACTGGGGTTTCTATAGAAGAATTAAGCATTTCTGAAGGATGCTACAACTGGTATAAAGTTTATTCTCTGTTATGGAGGTCTGTGGAATTGTTGCATGATCAAGGATGACATGCAGTGCTGCAAAGCTGTCTGTAACTATTGTACAGATGTAGGTATTGGCCTTCTCTAGACTAATCCTCACCGTGACAGGTGATGTGGCACAGTTTCCAATGACTATCAAAGTGATATGCCTGTGAAAGTACCCCACTTAAAATCAGAATGCCTGAAGTCAGGATTCCCAAGATCAACAGTTGAGGATAAAAGTGAGCTGGCCCTTTAAGTAGCACATTTCTGCTCCTCCTTTTCTTAACACTAATTAAACACATTAAGCTGTTGCCCTTAGTTGAAGGGTCAGTTACTAGGGGACACAAGTTTAAGGTGAGGGGCAGGAGGTTTAAGGGGGATTTGAGGAAGAACTTTTTTACCCAGAACGTGGTGACAGTCTGGAATGCCCTGCCTGGGAGGGTGGTAGAGGCGGGTTGCCTCACATCCTTTAAAGAGTACCTGGATGAGCAGTTGGCACGTCATAACATTCAAGGCTATGGGCCAAGTGCTGGCAAATGGGATTAGGTAGACAGGTCAGATGTCTTTAATGCATCGGTGCAGACTCGATGGGCCGAAGGGCCTCTTCTGCGCTGTATTATTCTGTGATTCTGTGAACACTAGCTCCTGCTCAGTTGTCCTCTGTGCATCAGCTGAACACCCTCCTGCATCTCATCATCATGGTCTCTGCAGCCAGAAGAAATAGTCTTTCCTTATTCACTGTCAAAAACATTCATAAATTTTAAAACCCACTACGAAAATTGACTTTTGGCCTTCTCTGCTCCAATACAAACTGTCCCAACATCTAAAATTTCCCTACATAATTATAATTTTCCATCCATCACACCTTTGTGGTAAATCTACATTGTGTGTTCTCTATGGCTTTAAATGTTCTTTCTTTAATGAGGTTCTGAAACAGTACGCTGTGACCTGACCAATGTTTTGTATAAATTTATCAATGCCTCTTAGTCTTATATTTATGCCCCCATTTTCAAAAGCCAAAATGCCCTTGGCCTTTTTAATCATTATCTTTCTGCATTCACACTCTCATGGAATTTTGTATTTGAATCCTTAGGTTTCTCTGTTCATCAATTGCTTTCCATTAAGCCTACAAGTTTATTCCTGTTTTTCTCCCAAAATGTATTGCCACATATTTCATTGCACCTGCCAACTGTTTGCCTTTTCCACTTATCATGTCTTCTATGGCCCCACTCCGACTTTCAAGCCGTCAGCAAATTTTGAGATTGTGTTCCTTATATCCAAGTTCAACGCGGAGAACAAAAAAGGCAGACCCAGCACTGGCCCCTGGTCTACACCATTTCCAGTTCTGCTCCAGTCTGTGTAACATCCATATACCCAAGCTCAATTGTTCTGTCTTGTCAATAATCTTTCTATTCATAAAAGCAAAATACTGCAGATGCTGGAAATCGGAAATAAAAACGGAAAGTGCTGGAAATACTCAGCAGGTCAGGAAGCGTCTGTGGAGAGAGAAGCCGAGTGAATGAAAGGTCAGAGACCTGAAACGTTAACTCTGCTTCTCTCTCCACAGATGCTGCCTGACCTGTTGAGTATTTCCAGCACTTTCTGTTTTTAACTTTCTATCCATGATGTTACATTTTATTTATTAACATGCACGATATAGCTCCAATTGTCAGTTAAAGAAAAACTCCAAGCATATTTGCTCGTTTGAGCCTCCAGTTATTAGCTACAAAACTGTAGCCAATTTTTGAAACTTGCCTGAATTTTTCTAACAAGCCTGATATGAGACCCTTCATTGAAGACCTTCTGAAAACCCATGTACAGTATATCATTCCTTAATATATTCGATTGGTCACCTCTTCAAAACCTATTAAAATGTGTCAAACAAATCCATACTAGCTGTCTTTGAATAACCCATACAGTTCTAAATTCTCACTATTTTTATCTGAAATCATGGATTGGTGGGATGAAATTCTTCTCTGTCTGCTGGACGCCAAGGTGAAACATTTTTGGACAGTCTGAACTTTTATTCGAAGGTATAGTACTGGAGTGATTATATTACTGAAGTAATAATCCAGAGACCACAAATTCAAATCCCACCATGGCAGTTTGAGAAACTGAATTCAGTTTAAAAAAAAATCCGGTATCAGAAAGAGTGGTCACAAAGCTGTTGAATAAAGATTGGTATATAAACTCATTTCTAATGTCTTTTAGGGAAGGAAACCTGCCGCCTGACATATGTGGTACTCCAGTTGTTGGCTTAATTGGCCTCTGAAGTGGTCTAGCAAACCACACAGTTGTATCAAACTATCAGAGCAACTAAGAATGGGCAATAAATGCCAGCATTGCCACTGACATCTAATCCCAACAATAAATACAAAAAAGTCCATAGCAAAGATGAGCCCACTGTACAAAATATTACTTGTGCAAAGATGGTAGGTGAAAAACTATAAGGTCTACTATCTAAGATACCATGATTGAACAGAACTGAAAAGACAAAAGGGCAAGAGAAGACGGTTATGGACAGTTGGTAAAAGGTGTGGATGGTTCCCACAGTTCATCTTCCAACTGACCGCAATTGTGTCTTATTAAAATAATGCTTTATCCCCTGATTGTCTTATGCATCAAATAAACAGACAAATGACAGGTTTTCTTATAGATAAAAGAAAACTATTTATTTTTAAACAAATACTGAAATGATCGCAACCTTTAAAATCCTAAAGGACAACCTTTTAAGCTTTATAATTTCTCCAGTTCATTGTTTATTTCATTATGGCTCTTTCTGTGCAATGCAAGACTGTCAGCCTTAAAGAGTGCTACAGCTTTGAGGGAAAGAACAAGTTACAGTAGAAGCCAGTGCAAAAAAAAGTCTTGATTTTATTATTTAGAGGAAGGGAGAAGGCAGGAGCACATAAGAGTGGAGTGTTTGAACTTTCGGAGGAATAAACTACACCAACTGATGATTTCATTGGATGGTTGGTGTGGGAAATTGGAAAGGTTAAAAATCAGGTACATTACGGGGTGGTTTTCAGAGCAAGATGGGGGGGGATTTATTCTGCATCTAACCATGCAATACCTGACCTGTGTGTGATTGTTTTGGATGCTGAGGGTGGAATTCTTTGGACTTAGGACAGGATCATTAGTGGGCTGGGAAGCTGGAATGGCCTTTGCTGAGGCTCTTGCACTGAGCCACAGCATTAGCATCCTGCCTCTGGGTTCCCCAATCAATCAGGGAGAGTGGGTGTGATGATACATATTAAGTCTGTCAAAGGAAGGATTTCTAATTAAAGTGACTCTGGCATGGGTTACAATAATTCAACTGGACATGGATTCCTGAGGCAACAGCAACCACACAAATGGAAAGGAGACCTGGGAAGACTGCTCCAGAGCCTTTCACTCTCACTTGGAAGTCCTGCTGTGGGATTGGAGGGACTGCAGTGAGATGATCTTTACCAAGGAAAGGAAGAAGAGGACAACCTCCCCAATCAAGTAGACATGGATAGAGGTGGCCGAGGAAGTCAGCAGAAGTAAGGTCACTCCAACCTGGAGACAGAACACCAAGAGGATCCAGGATTTCAGGAGGGCAGGAAAGGCAAGTGGTATAACTCTTTCAGGTGCTAAGCCCCATACTCTGCTGTCTCCGTATTCTCCTGCACAGCACTCCTCAGGCCAACATACCTTGTAACTCCACTCATTCCTCTCTCTGCAGACATCTTATCACACTCCCATCTGCATAGCCAACGCTCACTGCTCTCTTGCACACATGACTCACAGTCACCCTCCACTAATGTTGTCCTCACCGATACTCACACAAGCCATACTGACACTCATCACTCTTTGCTTTCTCTTCTTGTAGAAGATAATACATAACTTGGGGAGAGGCCCTCCAGTGACGGGCATCTTGACACCATTGGTAACGCATGTCCACTTGGCCAACTGGGGAGGAGGTCTTGTTCCAAGAGGCTACAGATATCAGCAATGAGCTGCCGTGAAAGCAAGCCTGAGCTTCCTGAGGTACAATGGCTCAGTCATGTTGAGAAAGCTTATCCTCTCTGCCTATCAACCTTGTGTTGGTGTTCTTGCTGCCATGGAGCTGAATCTCTATGTTCATCCCCTCTTCCCTGTGGAGCTGAATCTCTATGTTCATCCCCTCTTCCCTGTGGAGCTGAATCTCTATGTTCATCCCCTCTGCCCTGTGAAGCTGAATCTCTAGGTTCATCCCCTCTGCCCTGTAGCTGAAAAGACAGCTGCAGCTGCTGCTATTGGTATTGGTGTTGCTGCAGCCATCTTGTTCCTCATCAGACATGAAAGGTGGAGCTGCATAAGCTGCTCCCATACCATGCTGAAGGCTGGCAACAAGGAAGTGCAGCCGTAGGTGAGTGAAGTGCTGGACAGGTGAAGTGTCTTCCAAGAAGTTGGCGATCGCCTGTCAATCAGTGAAAGCACTCTCTGGGAAGGAGGTCTGTGAGCACCAGTCTCTCACCTGGCCATGGCTGCAGCTCTTCAGTTTCAGTGATCAAAGCCTTCCCAGCTTGTCAGTTTCACTAATGTAGCACTCGTCGCTATGCACTTGCCTTGGTGACATTAGCAAGTTCCACATAGCTCGGGAAATAGGTCCGCTGTCTGTTAAAGCCAGAATCCTTGATTAAAAGACAATTTAGTGAGCTATTTTAATATTTTAATTACATACCAAACAGCTGCTTGGAGGTTCCCCACTTGCCTTCAAACCCACCAGGGTGAAACCCCAAAAAAGGCAGGATGATGTTGGACTCCCAACCCGACGTCACTTTTAGGGAAATTAACTCCCCACTTACACTCAAATCCGCCTCCTTTTGCCTGGGAAAATTCCCCCGACTACATGAAATGGGAAAGAGCCATTTCCCACCAATTTGATAAGCAAGAGGAAAATAGAATGGCAGATCCTACAGGGTAGCAGAAGTACTTCACCATATTACTTTGTTAAAGCATCCAGCTCTTTAGTATTCTGGAATATAATACCTTCTACTGGCTTTCAAATATATTCTAGAGACTCTGATTACATTGCTCATTTGTGTGAGATTGTAAATTGCTGCCATCAATACCAGGCTTTCAAAAAGGAATCAATAAGCCAGCCAGTGAAAGGGGTTATACTGGACAGTCTGCTACTTCAACCATCAATAGTCTGCCCACTCATTACTCAGAAATACAGCCAAATTTATCATTGCACATGTGCAGTTTACAATGCACTCATCAATATTAGTACACTTAATGACTTCTCTAAAAGAGGCAGCAGAGAAAAAAATATTTGAGGCAATTTACATTGTAACACAATAATCTAACCTTTATTACAATTATCGTGCAGGGAACATTTGAGAACAGTTTTCTGCACCTTTCTGTTCCAAGTCTTTAAAAGGGAAATTACATTCTATTTAACAGTCACATGATACCCAAGACAGTGGACAGAGGCCTACCAATGCACTTCATTGTATGTCAACCACCTATGTTACTGTGTTTTGTGCTTGGGAAACAATCGATCTAAAGCAGTGTGGACACAGGATGCTTTTCTGCAGAATTCTCCACAATGCAACATCATAAATGGGAATAATGGGCTTTTGGAATGCTCTTCACTCATGTTGCCACTTTCAGAGAGTTCTACACAAAATCTCTGCTCCTGGACTGCCTCCAAATGGCAATTTATAGATACAGCATAGGCATA
Organism: Heterodontus francisci; assembly: GCF_036365525.1. Lineage (NCBI taxonomy): Eukaryota > Metazoa > Chordata > Chondrichthyes > Heterodontiformes > Heterodontidae > Heterodontus > Heterodontus francisci. Next base: position 37,815,224 of record NC_090384.1, read on the forward strand.
GAGACAAGGAGGAACACACTTTTGTTAAGATATTCTCCTTCAAAACCAAGAATTTTACACTTTATTTCAGCAAATCTGCAATAAACTTGGAACTCTCAACAGATATGTATCATCGCATCACACATGCAGTTTAAAACTGGAGAAACAGACACACACGCATTTACACAAATATCCAAAGAACAGTAAAATTACCAAGCTGCTGAGAGTCTTGAATTGAAAATTGAACGTACTAGTAATTAATCAAACAGGACCTAGATATTAAATGACTGAAGTCTAAGTGATTTGTAAATTAGTACCTACAGTTATCGCAAGCTCTTAAATCAAGAAAAATGCATTATCGAGCACTGCAGTTCTGATGGACTTCACCTTGCAAGTAACCTTGGACAGATTGATATAGCAATCGCCAGAACACACATGATGCAAAACCATTTATAACAAGATATTTTCCAGCTTCATCAGTGTAATGATAAACATTCAAAGACACTTAACTAATTGTTCTGTTGCATTGTATGCATGAATATTCATGAAAATGGGATAGGGATCATGAACAATGGTATAAAATGAAATGAGTCATTCTGTTCTCCCCAAACAACAGTGTCAGATTGAAATAAATGCAATTTCCCCCCTACCAGAGGGCAGCAACATCCCCTGAACATTAAATCCATCTATGGAACATCGCCCAATTTCCTAACCCAGTCAGTCACCTTAAACATGCTGTTGCCTCCCAAATCCATGCCCATTTTTCCTCGAACACCATGTTTGAATTCCTCTAATCAGCTTTCCACTACTGCCACAGTACTGAAATGGCTCTCTCAGTTACAAATGACATCCTATGTTAATGTGATAAAGGTAAACTACCCCTCCTCACCCTTCTCGACCTGTCTGCAGCCTTTGATACAGTAGATCACGCTATCCTCCTCCAACACCTCTCCACTGTTGTCCAGCTGGGTGAGACTGCACTTGACTGGTTCAATTATTATCTAATTGTAGCCAAAGTATCACCTGCAATGGCTTCTCTTCCTGCTCCCCCACCATTACTTCTGGTGCCCTCCAAGAATCTATCATTGGCTCCCTTCTATTTCTCATCTACATGCTGCCCCTCAGTGACATCATCCAAAACCACAGCACCAGTTCCTATATGTATGCTGGTGACACCTATCTCTACCTCACCACCACCTCACTCCACCCTCCACTATCTCTAAATTGTCAGACAGCTTGTCTGACATTCAGTACTGGAGGAGCAGAAATTTCCTCCAATTAAATATTGTGAAGAATGAAGCCATTGTCTTCAGTCCCCTCCAACAACTCTGTTCCTTAGCCACCAACCCCATCCCTCCACCTGGCAACTATCTGAGGCTGAACCATACACAACCTCGATGTCATATTTGACCCCGGGATGAGCTTCTAACCACGTTTCTGCGCCATCACTAAGACTACCTAGTTTCACCTCCGTAACATTGCCCCACTCCTCCCTGCCTCAGCTCATCTACTGCTGAAACCCTCATCCATGTCTTTGTTACCTCTAGATGTGACTATTCTAGCACACTCCTGGTCGACCTCCCACATTTTACCTCCATAAACTGGAGGTCTTCCAAAACTCTACTGCCTATGTCCTAACTTGCACCATGTCCCATTCACCTAACACCTCTGTGCTCACAGAACTATATTGGGTCCCATTTAAGCATCACTTAGGTTTTAAAATTCTCATTTTTCTTTTCAAATTCCTCCATGGCCTTGCCCCTCCCGACCCCTGTAATCTCCTTCAGCCCCAAGGCCCTCCGTGACATCAGAGTTCCTCCTGTTCTGGCTTCAAACATCCACAATCCTAATCAGTCCACCACTGGTGGCTCTGCCTTCAGCTGCAAAGGCTCTAAGCTCTGGAATTCCCTCCCTAAACCTCTACACCTCTCTATCCTCTTTTAAGATCTTCCTTAAAACTTACCTCTTTAACTATGCTTTTAGTCACCTTCCCCATAAGGCTTGGTATCAAATTTTATTCGATAATGTTCCTTGATGCGCCTTGGAGCATTTTACTACATTAAACGTGGTACACAGACACACATTGTTGTTGCTTATAAGGAGAGAATTTTGATCTATTCAAGTGGAAAAAGGATGAAAGGCTATTATCTGATACATCTGCCACCCAATTTTTTTTATTCTTTCATGGGATGTTGGCATCACTATCAAAACCAGCATTTGATGCCCATCCATAATTTCCTTTGAATGAGGACAGATAAGAGTCAACCACATTGCTGTGGGTCTGGAGTCACATGTAGGCCAGACCAGGTAAGGACAGCAGATTTCCTTCCCTAAAGGACATTAGTAAATGTTTATGGCAATTGATGAAGGTGCCATGGCACCATTACTGAGATGGCTTTCAATTCCAGATTTTTATGAATTAATTGTATTTATTAATTGGCTGTGTTTGTGACAATGCAACCCCTAGATGGAGCACTACTTGCACATGCAAAAATGTAGTATTGTTGACTGCAACATCACTGTAAGTGATGTCAGACAGCTGCCTGTAATAAAGATAGTACTGTTCAATCTTATACAGAGAAGCAAATAAATTCTGCATTGGCTCCTCTTTCTTGCTCCGTACCGCCCAACCGCTCACCGCTTCTCCTCCCCGCTCCCTCTTGACCAGCTGCTCACCGCTTCTCGTCCCCGCTCCTTCCCCCTGCCAGGTTAGTCAGCCACTGATGTCAGCAGACGCATGCACCGCTTAATGCTGGCAAGCAGTTGAATGCACCCAGATGATGTCGGCGATCACTGTGTGTTGTCAGGAGACACTCCATCATTAATTAATTGAATTTAAATACCATCAGCTGCCATGGTGGGATTTGAACCCATGTCCCCAGGGCATTAGCCTGGGCCTCTGGATTACTAGTCAAGTGGCATTATCAATTCACCCTCACCCTTCCACCCTCTAACCTCCAATGCATTTTAAGGCTTTCAAACTTTTATGAAAAGCTTATTAGAAGGAAATATAAGCAGACTTTATCTCTTTTTCCACCCAGAGTGCTGCTTGTCTGTCCTGTATCTAGGTAAATACAATGAGACTCAGATGTCAAACAGAGAACCCATGACACTGTACTCCACCTCAAAGGATAGATCGCGTGCCACCACACAATCCCGTCTTTATTATGCAATAAATTTCCATAAACTGTACCTTAGGCTATAAACCACTTGACAGATTTATTGAACTGGTAAATGAAGAACGCTTACTATAAAACAATTTATTTAAAAACTTTATTCCTAAGAAAGAGATTAGAGATTACAGACAGAGGCAGGATAAATTATAATGGAGAGTAAGGAAATTAAATAAATACTTAGTCTTCATGGTAGAAGACACAAAAACATTCTGGAAATAATGGGGAATCAAGAGTCTAGGGAGAATGAGGAACTTCAAGAAATTTGTAATGAAATAGTGTTGGAGAAATTAATGAGATTAAAAGCTGATAAGTCCCCCAGATCTGATGGCCTACATCCTAGCTCTTTAAGTGGCTACAGAGATAGTGGATGCAATTGTTTTGATCTTCCAAAATTCCCCAGATTTTAGAAAGGTCCCCACAGATTGGAAGGTAGCAAACATCACCCCGCTATTCAAGAAAGGAGGGAAATAGAAAACAGGGAACTACAGGCCAGTTCGCCTAACATTTGTAGGGAAAATGATATCATTAGGGACATTGGCATTTAAAGTAGAATCAACACAGATCAAATGAGACGGAAGTCCTGCTTGACAAATCTGTTAAAGCTTAAGGATGCATAAGGGGGAAAACCAATCAATGATGTGTATTTGGATTTTCAAAATGCATTTCATAAGGTGCCACACAAGAGGTGACAAAACAGGGGTCATGGGATTGGGGGTAATATACCAGCATGTATTGAGGATTGGTTAAAAGGATAGAAAACAGAACAAGAATAAACATGTCATTTTCAGCTTGGCAGACTGTAACCAGTAAGAAACCACAAAGATCAGTTCTTGGGCCTCAGCTATTTATAATTTGTATCAATAAGGGGATTCAAGGGGAAATATTTTCACCCAGAGGGCGTTGGGGTTCTGAAACTCACTGCCTGAAAGTGTGGTAGAGGCCGAAACCCTCATAACATTTAAAAAGTACTTGGATATGCACATGAAGTGCTGTAAACTACAAGGCTCCAGACGTAGAGCTGGAAAGTGGGACTAGGCTGGATGGCTACTTGTCGGCCAGCCTGGGCATGATGGGCCAAATGGCCTCCTTCCATCCTGTAAATTTCTATGGTTCAATGACTTAGATGAGGGGTCTGAGTGTAACTTATCCTAGTTTGCTTACAATACAAAGTTCGGTGTAAAAGTAAGCGCCAAAGAGGCTGCAAAGATATATAGACTAGTTAAGTGAGTAGGCTAGAACATGGCAGATGGAATATAATGTAGAGACATGTAAAGTTTCCACTCTGGTAGGGAAAACAAAAAGAGAAGCAGAATATTTCTTAAATGGTGAGGGGCTGGGAAATATTCTTGTACACGAATTACAGAAAGGTAACATGCTGGTACAGCAATTAGGAAAGCAAATGGTATGTTAGCTTTTATTAGAAAGGAATTGAAGTATAAGGGTAAAGAAGTCTCACTGAAATAATATAAGGCCTTAGCAAAAATACTCCTGGCGTGCTGTGTACAGCTTCCATTCATTGCCTTAGAGGGAGTGCAACGAAGGTTCACTAGACTGATCCTATGAGGAGAGATTGAGTAAACTAGGCCTATATTTCCTGGCGTTTAGATGAATGAGACATGATCATATTGAAATATGCAAAATTCTTAAGGGTCTTGACAGGATAGATGCTGGGAGGATGTTCCCCCTGGCTGGGAAATCTAGAACAGAGTCACGGTCTCAGAATGAAGAGGTTAGCCCTTTATGACTGAGATGAGGAGAAATTTCTTCAAAGGGTTGTGGATCTTTGGAATTCTCAAACCCAAAGGGCTGTGGTGCTCAGTTGTTGAATATACTTGAGACAGAGATGGCAAGATTTTTGTATACCAAGGTGTTACGACCAGGTGAGAAGGGGATCTAGGGGTTCCCTCTCAGTCTTTGCCTGGTTTAACCGTATCAGGGTTTAATTTTAGAAACACCATGTTTTTAGCTCCCCCTCAGTGAATCCTTGTTCACTGTTCCAATTGTAAGGCAAAGAAATCAGACAGGTTTCCTTAGATTTAAACAATAAAGGTGGACGTTTATTAATCTTAAACTCTAATCCAGCTAACGACTACGAATATGCTATGCGACCACACTAGCATGCATATGCAATAAACACACACGCAGATAGAGACAGACAAAGTAGAAAAGAATAAAGGGGAAAAGTTTGAGGCAATATTGGGATTATAATTACAGTCCTTTAAGTTCAATGTGGAATCTTTGGTTGCCGGTAAGGCCTGCTGTTCACTGGGGCCCAGTTCATGCTTCCACTTGTTTCGAGGTCAGAGCCTTTTCTCTCTTGAGGTTTACATGTCTTCTGTGGGTCCAGTGACTAGGGAGAAAATGAGAGAAAGACAGCCAGGAGAGAGGCTTCCTTGTTCCAGCTTCAGTTACAAACTCTAGTCTGTTTCTTTCTGTGTGGCACAATTCAACTCCAAGTTGACTTGCAGATCAGTCATGTGACTAACTGGCTTAACCACTCCTGCGTATGTGGATTGTATCATCTTAGCAGTCCCTGGAATGCGCTTCCTTATACCTTCAATGTCTGGTGATCCAAATCCATTTGGGTCCATTGGACAATGCAGTAGTCCTTTGGCTCCACAAGCACCATCTCTCAGTATGCAAATGTCCTTCCAGCCCAAATGTCTGGTGATCTCTTTAACAAGTCATTTTTTCACTCCAACAACAGTTTAAAATCAATGCTCATATGATGAAATTAATATGCCTCATTCTTGGCAAGTGGAGGTCTGCATGGCACAGCGAATCAAAGAATATGGCGGCAGTGCGGGAAGGTGGAGTTGAGTCAGAAGATCAGCCAGAATCTTATTGAAAGATCTAAGCCTCTCCCAAAGCTTAGGCTTAGACTTGCAATTGTCTGTAAGCTGAAGTCTGCATGTGTGTCTTGTGTACTATTTCCAGGGTCATTAGGATTCACCAACCTGGGATTATCCACTTCTGTGTTTATCGCCTATGATTTTGCATCCATTAAAAAGTGAGCAGGAGATCATGGTGGGCTAGCAAGCAGAGTATCCCTGCTTTTAAGAACAAGTAGAACATTGAATATGTTCACCACCACAATTAAATTTAAAACAATCTCCCATTTGGAAAAAGGTTCAACACTTCCACAGCTTACAATTAGAATGGGGAGTGAAGGGGGGGGGGGGGGCGGTGGAAAGAGAGCATTTAAAATGGTGTCTTTGGCAGACAGGCAGCATGTTAAAACAACTCTCCTTTCATCAGAGATATGTTTGAATTAAGCTCAAAGTGACAGAATGAAAGTCTGCCTTGCTGCCATATCCAACATCCACCCTCCATAAGTCAGTTTATCCAAAACTCTGCTGTCCAAAGACTATCCCACACAAATCCCATCCATCCATCACCCGGGGCTTTGTTGCCCCACCTTATCTCTTGGTCCCTCAATGCCTCAAATTAGAAATTCTTATCCTCATAACCTTCTCCCTCCATTCATCTGTCTGACAACACTCCAAAATTCTGCGTTCCTACAACTATTGTTTTAATTTGTTCTCAAGCCAGCTGTGCATTTCCCACTCCCTTCACCCACCATTGGCAGTCGAGCCTTCAGCTGTCAGGCCCTAAACTCTGGAATTCCCTCCCTAAAGCTCTCCACTATGACACTTCACATTCCTCCTTAAACACCATCTCGAAGGCCAAGCTTCTAAGTCACCCTCCAAACTGTCACCTCCTTCGGCTCAGTGACCATTGTTTTTCTAATTATACTTCCATGAAGTGCCTGGGAACATTTTTCTATGTTAAAGATGCTATATAAATGCAAGGATGGTGTTGTTGTTGGAAGTATCTCAAGTAAAGTGGCGCAGTGGCTAGCACCGCAGCCTCAAAGCTCCAGCGACCCGGGTTCAATTCTGGGTACTGCCTGTGTGGAGTTTGCAAGTTCTCCCTGTGTCTGCTTGGGTTTTCTCCGGGTACTCCGGTTTCCTCCCACATGCCAAAGACTTGCAGGTTGATAGGTAAATTGGCCATTATAAATTGCCCCTAGTATAGGTAGGTGGTCAGGAAATATCGGGACAGGTGGGGATGTATTAGGAGTATGGAATTAGTGTAGGATTAGTATAAATGGGTGGTTGATGGCCGGCACAGATTCGGTGGGCCGAAGGGCCTGTTTCAGTGCTGTATCTCTAAACTAAACTAAAACTAAAGTAAATTTGGGCAATGTCAACTCAGTTCTTAGCAGAAACAAACCCATAGGATAAAGATGCCCTTAAATTGGCACAAACTGATATTGAAAATTGATAATCTCACACAAAGGGGGATTAAGTGGAATGCCAGTTTTGCCATCCCACCCAATATTACTCTATATTGACGACAATGGAGAGTAAAATCAGGTGGTGTGTAAAACCAGCATTACACCTGATCTCATCAGTTTTTTAATAGGCAGGTGAGGTTAAAATTGTTCCCAAAGACTAAATAAGGGTGGCTGATCTGGGATATGAAAATACTACACTGGTTCAGTGAGAGGAATTATTACTGGATCATTATTAGATCAGAGCAGACCTTTATGCAGTATTTGTCTGTGCTGAACCTTTCATGAGAGGAGTCAATGCTGACACCAGCTGCAAACATGGGCAAGTGTTCCAATCTCCAGGACCAATATCCAATCAACCTTGTGAGGAAACCATTAAGTACAGCATGCATAACATTTCTGATCAAAAGCTGCCTGGATAAAATCTCATGTGAGCTACAGTCAGCCTCACAATTGAGAATCAAAGCCGATCTGCACTGGGAGCCTCCAAGCATTTAATGATTTACAACTCACTGGAGATTTTCCAGGTTTCAATTAATTTGTTCTGAAGCCAGAACAGCTGAAAGATTAGGAGATGTCATGGTCATTCATCAACTGTGGATTTCCCAGACACATTATGGTTATAAACGAGAAGATATCATGCTGGTGATAGCATGGAACCACTTGCTGTAACTCAGCGCTTTAAAATTGCTGTTTCGGATCTCCTTCCTTCTCCTCAAGTTCTGACTGACCCACTCCTTTTTAAATTTGCCATCATCATCCACCTCCCCAAAAAACCCACCCTTAACAGTTCTGTCTTAACCACCACCCATTTTTCAACCTCCCATTCCTTTTGAAAGGCCGTGAATGTATCGTTGGCTCCTAACTGTCCCACAACTCAATTTTTGAACTTCTCCAATCAGGTTTCTCCCCCGCCACTTTCACAGCACTCAAACATGCCTAATCACAGTCACAAATGTTCTGTGTCTGTGACCTTGGTGAACTTTCCCTCATCATCTTTCTTGACCTGTCTGCAGCCTTTGACATAGCTGACCACACCATCCTCCTCCATTGTCCAGCTGAGTGTGAACACCCTTTTACCCATCATCTTTGTACTTACTGACCTTCACCGGCTCCTGGTCTCCAAACGTCTCAATACAAATCCCTCCATGGCCTCACCCCCTCCCTGTAATCTCTATAATCGCTTCCAGCACTACAACCATCTGTAAAATCTGTGTTCTTGCAATTCTGGACTCTTGTAGAGCCTCAATTTCCATTGCCCATCACTGGGGGCAATCCCTTCAGCTGTCTAGTCCCTAAACTCCAGAGGTCTCTCCCTAAACATCTCTGTTTCTCCACCTCGAAGACACTCCTTAAAACTTACATCAACCAAGCTTTTGGACACCTATCCTAATTTCTTCTTAGGCTCCCTGTCAATTTTTGTCTAGTTACACTCTTGTGAAGTGCCTTGGAATGTTTTACGATGTTAAAGGTGCTATATAAATACAAGTTGCTGTCGTTGTAGAGCCTCTCTGGTGATGCCACTAAGTAGAGGAGCTAACTGCATCTGATAGCAACTCCTCTCATTTCAATGGGGGCCATGATTTTGCAGCAGTTGGACAAAGCCTGTGAGCCAATCCAGAACTTCCTGACACTGGGAAGAAATTGCTTCTGGCATAGCATGTGCCAGTATCCACATAGGAGCATATGTTCTCATGTTTGAGCAGCCGATTAGCCAGTGCAATGGTTTCACCCCCATTGAAATGAATAGAGCCATGATGGCTCCAGCACAAACTCAAGCAATCCAGTATTAGTGTCGATAGCACAGTAAAGCTCACAGTTGACCACACGATATGACAAGTAGTGATGTGTAGTGCTGTCAGTCAATACTGGCATGGTTGCATAGATCTCTTTTAATTAGTGACAGTGACAGTTGAACAGCAAGCACCTTCATAACCACAATAAGTAGTTGAAGAGTCCTTGCATATCTCCTATTGGTAGTCAACAAAACCTTTTCCAACAAATACAAAGAAACAAACAAAGAAACAAAGAACAGTACAGCACAGGAACAGGCCATTCAGCCCTCCAAGCCTGCGCCGATCTTGATGCCTGCCTAAACTAAAACCTTCTGCACTTCTGGGGCCCATATCCCTCTATTCCCATCCTATTCATGTATTTGTCAGGATGCCTCTTAAACGTTGCTATCGTACCTGCTTCCACCACCTCTCCCGGCAGCAAGTTCCAGGCACACACCACCCTCTGTGTAAAGAACTTGCCCCGCACATCCCCTCTAAACTTGGCCCCTCTCACCTTAAACCTATGTCCCCTAGTAACTGACTCTTCCACCCTGGGAAAAAGCTTCTGACTATCCACTCTGTCCATGCCGCTCATAACTTGTAAACCTCTATCATGTCACCCCTCCACCTCTGTCGTTCCAGTGAAAACAATCCGAGTTTATCCAACCTCTCCTCATAGCTAATACCCTCCAGACCAGGTAACATCCTGGTAAACCTCTTCTGTACCCTCTCCAAAGCCTCCACGTCCTTCTGGTAATGTGGCGACCAGAATTGCATGCAATATTCCAAGTGTGGCCTAACTAAAGTTCTGTACAGTTGCAGCATGACTTGCCAATTTTTATACTCTATGCCCCGACCGATGAAGGCAAGCATGCCATCTGCCTTCTTGACTACCTTATCCACCTGCGTTGCCACTTTCAGTGACCTGTAGACCTGTGCACCCAGATCTCTCTGCCTGTCAATACTCCTAAGGGTTCTGCCATTTACTGTATAAATGTCAAGAACTACCACTACTCTCCCTACACTTTCCTTTCACTTTAATTGATTTGTGGCAGAAAGGTTCAAAATTTGGCCTTTTTCTGGTTCCAGTAACTATTAACTAGGACATTCACACTTTTAAAAAGAGAGAGAAAAAAGCACAAAGGGAAAGTGCATGAGAGACAGAGGGGGAAAAAAAGAGGTTTTCCTGCTGGATTCAAAGTAACACTGCAGAGCTATACAGCCCATGTTCTCAAGCTTGCTGTCAGATGAGAAAGTAAGTATAACCGAAGAGAGCCCTTTGGCTTTCATCCTCCCACAATACTATCCTGCGGCAAACTCCTCACAACAGCATCTCACTAAGTTCAGTGGCCTGCCCACAACCACCAACTCTGGCAGCCACCACTTGTTTTTTTTCTCCCTTTCCCAACAGTTGGACTTAGAATCATGTACTTCCACATCTTCACACAGGGTACTTTAAAAAAAAATTAATTCCAGTATGATCATTTTAAGAATACATACCAAAGATTTTGAAAAATAGTACACTGTTCCAACACTGTCTTAATTCAGAGAAGCTTGTACCATTTTGCCATTTTGTTTGCCTTCAATGTGGGCAGGTTCAACCCAAGGGCTCGGCAAATTACAGGGTTGCATATCTTCACTTGTTTATCAAGTACTCAGATCCAGGAGTACTGGAAATGCCAAAGGTCACATGTCACTGATCAATATTTTTCTTTTGGGAAGGAACAATGATACAGGCACCTCCCAAATAATCAACAAACATAACTGTGGCAACTGGCAGTACTGTATACCACACAAGCCATACCTTCTCATCCTGAATATGAGTCAGCAACTCCAAAAATATCTACAGGCCTAAAAACTGATTCAGAGGAAATTTAGCTCGATACTTTTAAAATTTAAAAATAATTTGCCTTTAGCTAACATAATGTTGTAGGTTTGATCGCTATCCTGAATAAACTAGTTCTGAATACAGTGGGTTTCCTCTTGAAAACTGAAAGTATTTATTGTTTCCCTGTCTACAAGATGGTGTGAAGATGGGGGAATAGGGTGAGAAGGGAATGATTGTAAGGAATCAAAATCAAAACTCTTTTCACATGAGTAGGTTCATACTTCATATACCACTTCATATATCATCATATACGCTTAGGGATCTTTTCACAACACGTTGCACTGAATTGCTGGTGCAAGAATATTCTTTTCAAGCTATATTTGACTATAATAGGTAATAATATCATAGAATCATAGAGTCATTTATGGCAGAGAAGGAGGCCATTCGTCCCATCGAGTCCATACTGTCTCTCCATGGAGCTATTCAGTCAGCTCCCCGACTCGATCCCCATAGCCCTGCAAGTATCTTTCAAGTGGCCATCCAAATTCCTCTTGAAGTCAGTAATTGTCTCCACTTCCACCACCCTTGTGGGAAGTGAGTTCCAAATCATTACCGCCCATAGCGTAAAAATGTTCTTCTTCATATTCCCCCTGCATCTCTTACCCAAAACCTTCAATCTGTGTCTCCTCGTCCTTGTACCATTCGTTAATGGGAACTGTTTTTCCTTGTCTAAATTATGTAAGCCTGTCATAATCTTGTACACTTCTATTAAATCACCCCTCAATCTCCTTTGTCCTAAGGAGAACATCCACAGTTTTTCTGAACTAACCTTGTAACTAAGCTCCCCCATCCCTAGAACCAAGCTGGTAAATCTGCTTTGTACTCTCACATCCTTCCTGAAGTGTGGTGAGTGGAATTGGACACAATACTCCACTTGAAGCCTAACCAGATCTTTATTAAAGGTTCAGCATAACTTCCCAGCTTTTGTACTCAATGCCTTTGTTTATAAAGCCCAAAATCCCATTTGCTTTACGAACTACTCTCTCAATATGTCCTACCACCTTTAAAGGTCGATGCAAATGCACCCCCAGATCCCTCTGTTCATGAACACTCTTTAGAACTGTGCCATTATGTACATATTGTCTCTCCCTATTCCTTATGCCAAAATGCATCACCTTACACTTGTCAGTATTAAATTCCATCTGCCACCTGTCTGCCCATTTTGCTAGCCTATCTATGTCCTGTTGCAGGTGGTTCATATCATCCTCACTGTTTACCTCACCTCCAAGTTTCATGTCATCAGCAAATTTTGAGATTCTACTCTATATTCCAAGGTCCAACTCATCTATATATAGCAAAAAAAAAGCAGTGGTGCCAGCACTGATCCTTGGAGAAAACCACTGTCCACCATCCTCCACTCTGAAAAGCAACAGTTTACTATGACATGCTGTTTTCTATCCTTAAGACAATTTTTTATCCAATTGGACACCAACACCCCTATTCCATGAGCCTCAATATTGTTAACTAGCCTTTTATGTGGTACCTTATCAAATGCTTTCTTAAAATCCATATAAACAACATACACTGCATTCCCTTTATCAAACTTCACTGTTACTTCATCAAAAAAATGCTATCAGATTAGTCATCACTGACTGCAGATTATCACTCAGTAGAAGTAGATGCTCTGTATTTGTTCCTGCATGCAGACAAGTTACTAGTAGACATGTGCTAGTTAAAAGAAGAAAAAAAAAGCTCCACTCCTGCTTGTCTCCCCGAGATTGACAACATGATCACATTGCCCGCTGGCTTTCTTTGACCTTTCTATTTTATTTCACCCCATTGTTGTCTTGAGCTAGAGTCAACAGGGCAGCCTCGGAGTCTCCAGTAATTAAAGATTAATCTTCTGGACACAGCTAGGAGTGTTTCCTCCCCCCACCCCCACCACCATTTTCATTGAACTGGTTGGCATCCTTCCATCTACAAAAGATGGACACCCAGCAAACAATCCATTTAAGTGAGGTGTTTTCTCTTGGTGCACCTTTGCTTATGGCTGTGAAGGACAATCCTCAAGAGGCAGTTTCTGCCACAGGTGCCACATGTGAAGCTGCCAAGTGATGCTGTGAGTTGCTGTTTCTAGTGTTGTTACTCATTGTCAAGCTGCTGTACCCACTGGTCATCATGGTAGTGCACTCCCGTCCACAGGATGTGTCACCATTTCCTTTTTTCGCCAGCTAATGACTCCCAAGTATGATAGTCGGCATTTAGGGCCTTCATGTCACATTTGCAAGCATCCTTGAAGCCCTGCTGGTTGTCTGGAATGAAGGTCCTTGTGTGTGCAACCGTCTTCCATCCTGCATATGTGTTCAATCCACCGAAACCACCTCTGTTTGATTAGTGCCAACACACTTGGGAGCTCTGCCTTTGAGAGGACTGCTGCATTTGCCATTTTGCCCTGCCAGGATATACCTATAATGTGCTGCAGATAGCAAAGATGGAAATTATTGAGCTTCTTTTCTTGGTAGCTGTAAGTTGCCCATGTTTCACCGCCATACAGCAAGGTGCTGAGAACACAGGCCTTATAAACCATCAGCTTGGTCCTAAAGGTCAGCTTGGTGTTATCCCATGGGCATTCTGTGAGTCGGTCAAAGGTGGTAGCTGCTTTCCCTACGTGTGTATCCAGCTCTGCATCAAGGGGCAGATTGTCTGTCACCATGGACTTAAGGTAGCAGAATTTGCTAACCACTTCCAGTGGGGTATTATTTAGTGTGATCAGGGTGGAGATGCAACACCTTGTCCCTCTCTTGCGCTAGTCGCTCATAAGGAAACTCAGCTATAAAGACTCATGGACTGTCTGTCCCATGCCTGTAACTTGTTCTTCCTCCTTGACTATAAGCATCAAGAAAACCGTGGTCATGGGACAACATGTCCCATCTCCGCCCCACCCACTGGGCAGGGTGGGCAGATTTTCCACCTGCATTCTCACTGCCCCCATCCCCCACAACAGGCTGGTATGCCACACTTCACTGGCCAAGCAGTGGTCCAAGAATTTTCAGGCTTTAGCTTCTTTTTAAAAGTTTGAACTTGTTCACTAATATCCTTTAGCAAAGGAAATCGGCTGTCCTTACCCAGTCTGGCCTATATGTGACTCCAGACCCACAGCAATGTGGCTGACTCTTAACTACCCAGTGAAATGGCCTAGCAAACCATTCAGTTGTATCAAGCCGATACAGAAAGGTTAAATCACATGGACTACAGCAGTTCACCACCACTTTCTCAAGAGAAGTTAGGGATGGGCAATAAATGCTGGCCTTGCCAGTGACCATCACATCCCACAAATGAATAAAAAAAAGAGACCTTCCAAAATGTAATCGGCAATACAAAAATTGCACATACAATTTTATTAATGCCAGTATATTGCACTTTATAAAGAAATAAAACTTTGCCTTTACATAGTGCCTTCCATGATATCAGGACATGCCAAAGCACTTTGCATCCAAGAAAGGAACTTCTGAAGCACAGTCACTGTTGTAATGTAGTAAACGCAGGAGCCAATTCATGACAGCAAGGTTCCGCAAACAGCAATATGACCAGATAAGCTGTTTTTACTGATATTCATAAATAGTTGTTTATAGAAACTGCAAAACAATACTATATCCATGATGGGAACAGGCCCACCGGAGCCATAAATGCTAGTCTCCATCCCTCCAATCTGTGTATACAAACCATTCCTTTTCTCCTGGCTTTCTTCCCTCCTGTGGGATATCAAAGGAATTTTAACATATCCGTTTGGAACTTGTACTTAGAGACACAAACTGGTCAGATGATTTCTTTTGAAAACCTCAACAAAATCTTTGAAAACATCCTTGCTAACTGTGGTGTTAAAAACAAATACATTGCAAAGAGAGGGAGAGTAATTAGATTCCTTAGCAAATCAAGTGAATGCAGTCTTCACAACATTTACTAGTGGGAGTTGATGTTGGGCAGGGAAAAGGGATGGGGTGCAGATGATGGCTTCAGTCATTCCAATATTTGGCTTGTGGACCATATATTAACCCCAGTTCCTCAACACTACAAGTTTAAAAGTCCCATGCTAAAACCCCTTTGTGACATCTCCCATTCCCAATTCTGTAAGCTCCTCCAGTCCTACAACCCCTCAACTCCAAAATCCATTCCTCTCACTCTAATCTCTGTGCATCTCCCCTCCCTTCAGCCATCTGGGCCCCACTTGTGGTATTGAGGAACTGGGGTTAATATATGGTCCACAAGTCCAACATTGGAACAATTGAAGTCATCATCTGCACCCCATCCCTTTTCCCTGCCCAACATCAACTCCCACTAGTAAATGCTGTAAAGACTGCATTCATTGGTTTGCTAGGAATCTAATTACTCTCCCTCTCATTGAAATCTGTTTTTAACTTCTCTGCCTCCCCAAACCTTCTCCAGGTCCTCCTTAAAATCCACCTCTTTGACCAGCCACCCAAATATCCCCTCCTTTAACTGAGTGTCCACCTTTTGATTAGGCACTCTGGAGCTTTTTTTTCACATTAAAAGGTGTTGTGTAAGCACAAACATTGTTACCAAAAATAGGGACAACTGACCAAATGAGACACAAGTCTCCAGTGTGTTATGTTGGGTCCACTTCAACTTTTGAGAATGAGATTCTGGATAAACCATACTGGCAACTTATCCAGTTTAAAATAAAGGATTAAATGCCATGCATGAAAGCACATCAAGGGCCCAATGAGAGAAAAAAAAAAGAGGAATTTCATGATATTGCAACCCATTCAACAGATTTTAAGGTCGCCAAGGAGATGAGTTAAAGATTGCGACAATCAAATGGACAGTCAAAGACCATCTCAATATAGGTCATTCACACTTTGTGGTACAAATTGTAATGAGTTCTTTTTATGTTGTCTGATACAACATCAATGAGATGCATGGAGCCCGGTTGGTTGAACATCTCAAAACAGTTTTATTACTGCTATTATATACAGTACAGAGCTAACTATTTACAGAACCTTACTCTGGGTGTTCCAGTTGCAGAGTGACTCTGGCTCTGAGTCACATGGCTGCATCCTGGTAATTGGCTCATTAGCATATGAAGATATTAAAGAGACATCACTCTTAAAGGCAATCGTACAACATCCCCCTTCTTTCCAAGTCTCATATATGTCTCATATGCTAAAAGTAAAAATATATAACATTAGATATCAAAATTATTTAAACAGGTGTAGAGATTATGATCTTTACAAATATAGAGGCTCAAAAGTCCATATATTGTCTCAGTGGTTTGATAACTCTTCCTTGGGGAATTTGCATCTCATCTGTTGCTGTTCTTTCTGAAGTTTCTCCCTCTCTGAATTCAGTTTCTGTTGCTCTGCCTTCAGCCTACTAACATACTCGGTTGCTTTTCTCAAGCTGACTGCTTTCGGGGCCTTGTGATTCTTGGAAAGTTCTGGCACCTCATCACGAAGAACCAATAGGCAATGCTTCAACTCATTCCTCCTCTGCCTCTTCAGGACATTACTTGTCCTTTGCCTCTCCTCATACTCCACGTCTGAAGGCTCGGGGCTCAAGGTTGAGGACATGTTGGGAGAACAGTACTTGATGTCATGGAGATACCTACCCGTTCTGGCTCGTTGTGGTGCTGGCGGTTCTCTAGAGAGCAGAAGTGAAGGTGTGGCATAGTTGTGCTGTTTCTGGGTTTCCAGACTGCACCGTTTGATGCTGGTCAGAGTCTGCAATCGGGTTTCGGTCCTTGAAGATTTCCCCTTAGTCTCTTCTGCTGTAATGGGTACCTTGGTGACCTTGTGGATAGTTATGATGTTGAGGTCCTTACACACTGGTAGTCCTGCCACTGCTGGTCCACTCGTGTCTAGTAGGTAGAATGTTTGCAGTTTCCATGCCGATTTGCCATAGCTGCATTACAATGTTAATGTGCCACTGCACAGATGGGTGACCTGTTGTATACAGATAGCTTGGCAGTTGTTGATTGTATCATTGATTTCCAATTACTCCAATACATATCTTTGAGGATTCGGACTGGTAGGATATTTGCACTAGTGCCAGTGTCAATTTTGACCTTGAGTGTATGTTTGCCAGCTTTCTTTGGGCACGTGATCTTAAAGTGGCAAAAGTTTCCAGTTGTTTGACTTCATCAACCTGATGTGTTAGGTTTACAATGTGGAATGTCTGTTCATCTTCTGGCTGAAAATTACTTCTCTCTGGGTCTTGTCTCAGGTCTGTTTTGCTGTGGACCTCATGTATCGACTTGTGTTTACGCAGGTCTCGGGCGCTTTCCGTGCTGCTGTTGCCCTGTTTTCTGTTTGCTTGTGTTCTACTATGACTTCTGGCTGCATCTTTGGAGCCAGATTTCTTGCACAGGCAGACCCAGTGTTCTTCTGCATTGCACGCTTTGCACAGATCGTGAAATGCAGGACAATGCCGTGGTGAATGGGACCAACTACATAGCTTGCTTGCTCTTTTCAACCTGGTTATTGTGCTGGTACAGTTGGCTGCACCTAGTGCTTGCAGGTGCTGTTATCCAGCTACAATGGCTTCGTATTTCCTGCCATCTTCTAGCAGTGCATCAATGCTGTGACCTGTCTTCCCCACCCACCCCCCAGAGGTCTTTCTGAAATGCTTCAATGGTTGTTGCTACAATCACCAGCTTCATTATTCGGCCCGATAGCTCATTTCTGAGAAATCACATTTGTTACCCTTACTACAGCATCTACTGATGAACTGGTCTATTTATTCCTGTGGCTGTTGCCTGTAGGACATCAATTCCAGGCAGTGAATTTGAAAATTCACTCTTAAATCGGAGTTGATGTTCTAGCACTTTCCATATCTTTGCAGGACATTTCAGGACCTCTTCAGATATGCCTGAGGTATTGATTCTGTATAATCCCTCATTTCCAATTGCTATCATTATTTTACAGTCTGTTTTTCTGGTTCTGCAATTACTTGGTTGGTGAAGCATAACTGCATTCTCAGTTTGAAAAGTTGGAATTCGGATAGGATATCTATGGCCTTCCAGTTCATGTTGGGAAATTTGGTGTCCATCTTTCTGATGTCTTTTGCTTTAAGACTTGTTCTATCACTCTGCACTGCTTTCCCTTTAAAAATAACTCTCTTGGTTGCTTTGATTGACAGGAGCAGGTGTTTAGAAGTGCTTGTCTGTTTATCTAGCTTTCAACACTCCAGTCTATTTACACAGCTGTACAATAGGCATTTCATGTGTTTTTCTGCTCGGGTTTGTTTATACAGCTGCAATAGGCAATTCTTCATTCTTGAGCGGTTTTATGGGTTTCTTTTAAACTTTGGTTGAGTGAGTGAAAGCTCTTCAAGCTTGAGTGATTTAATGGGTTGTTTTTAAACTGTAGCTGCGGGCTGTGTGAATGGAGGATTCCTGCGCTTTTTGCTGTTGGACGCCTCCTGTAATGGTGTCGACCATGCTCAGCCTAGGAGGGGAGTCGAGTCTTCTCTGGTTCATTTTTTTTTTTAAACAGAGGCTTTGAAAAAGATTAATTTTTAAGCACTTCAGAGCTTTTCATAAAAATAATCTATTTTCTGAAGGAGTTCAAATTTTTTTTTTTTTTTCTTTTTTTTTTTGCGAGGAGCAGCCTTGATAGAACGGGGTGCGGAGCGGACTTTCAGCTGAGCGGTCAATTTCACCTTGATAGAACGGGGTGCGGAGCGGACTTTCAGCTGAGCGGTCAATTTCAGTAAGTTACAAGTTAATCCCTTTTTTGTTTCGGAGGACCGGGGACTGCTGGGTAGGGGAAAACTATTTATTTGGGCAGTTTTAAAATCTTTGTCTTTTGCGAGGAGCAGCCTTGATAGAACGGGGTGCGGAGCGGACTTTCAGCTGAGCGGTCAATTTCAGTAAGTTACAAGTTAATCCCTTTTTTGTTTCGGAGGACCGGGGACTGCTGGGTAGGGGAAAACTATTTATTTGGGCAGTTTTAAAATCTTTGTCTTTTGCGAGGAGCAGCCTTGATAGAACGGGGTGCGGAGCGGACTTTCAGCTGAGCGGTCAATTTCAGTAAGTTACAAGTTAATCCCTTTTTTGTTTCGGAGGACCGGGGACTGCTGGGTAGGGGAAAACTATTTATTTGGGCAGTGGTTGGTGTGTTGCCTCCCAGGTGCCAGGGTACGTGATGTCTCCGATCGTGTTTTTGGGATCCTTAAGGGGGAGGGGGAGCACCCCCAAGTCGTGGTCCACATAGGCACCAACGACATAGGTAGGAAGAGAGATGGGGATTTAAGGCAGAAATTCAGGGAGCTAGGGTGGAAGCTTAGAGCGAGAACAACCAGAGTTGTTATCTCTGGGTTGTTGCCTGTGCCACGTGCTAGCGAAGAGAGGAATAGGGAGAGAGAGGAGTTGAACACGTGGCTGCAGGGATGGTGTAGGAGGGAGGGTTTTGGTTTCCTGGATAATTGGGGCTCTTTCTGGGGTAGGTGGGACCTCTACAAACAGGATGGTCTTCACCTGAACCAGAGGGGTACCAATATCCTGGGGGGGAGATTTGTTAGTGCACTTCGGGGGGGTTTAAACTAAATCAGCAGGGGAATGGGAACCTAAATTGCAGTGCCAGTGTACAGGCTGTTGAGAGTAGTGAGGTAGGGGATAAGGTTACAGGGACGCAAGAGGGCACTGGCAAGCAAGAACTTGGTTTAAAGTGTGTCTACTTCAACGCCAGGAGCATCCGGAATAAGGTGGGTGAGCTTGCAGCATGGGTTGGTACCTGGGATCCTGATGTTGTGGCCATTTCGGAGACATGGGTAGAGCAGGGGCAGGAATGGATGTTGCAGGTTCCGGGATTTAGATGTTTCAGAAAGAACAGAGAAGAGGGTAAAAGAGGGGGGGGTGTGGCATTGTTAATCAAGGAAAGTATTACAGCGGCAGAAAGGACGTTTGAGGACTCGTCCACTGAGGTAGTCTGGGCCGAGGTTAGAAACAGGAGAGGAGAGGTCACCCTGTTGGGAGTTTTCTATAGACCTCCGAATAGTTCCAGAGATGTAGAGGAAAGGATAGCGAAGATGATTCTCGACAGGAGCGAGAGTAACAGGGTAGTGGTTATGGGGGACTTTAACTTTCCAAATATTGACTGGAAATACTATAGTTCGAGTACTTTAGATGGGTCTGTTTTTGTCCAGTGTGTGCAGGAGGGTTTTCTGACACAGTATGTGGACAGGCCAACCAGGGGCGATGCCACATTGGATTTGGTACTGGGTAATGAACCCGGCCAGGTGTTTGATTTAGATGTAGGTGAGCACTTTGGCGACAGTGATCACAATTCGGTTAGGTTTACCTTAGCGATGGGCAGGGACAGGTATATACCGCAGGGCAAGAATTATAGCTGGGGGAAAGGAAATTATGACGCGATTAGGCAAGATTTAGGATGTGTAGGATGGGGAAGGAAACTGCAGGGGATGGGCACAAACGAAATGTGGAGCTTATTCAAGGAGCAGCTAATGCGTGTCCTTGATAAGTATGTACCTGTCAGGCAGGGAGGAAGTTGTCGAGCGAGGGAGCCGTGGTTTACTCAAGAAGTTGAAGCGCTGGTCAAGAGGAAGAGGGCGGCTTATGTTAGGATGAGACGTGAAGGCTCAGTTAGGGCGCTTGAGAGTTACAAGCTAGCCAGGAAGGATCTAAAGGGAGGGCTAAGAAGAGCAAGGAGAGGACACGAGAAGTCATTGGCGGATAGGATCAAAGAAAACCCTAAGGCTTTCTATAGGTATATCAGGAATAAACGAATGATAAGAGTTAGAACAGGGCCAATCAAGGATAGTAGTGGGAAGTTGTGTGCGGAATCAGAGGAGATAGGGGAAGCGTTAAATGAATATTTTTCGTCAGTATTTACAGTAGAGAAAGAAAATGTTGCCGAGGAGATTACTGAGATACAGCCTACTAGGCTAGATGGGATTGAGATTCACAAGGAGGAGGTGTTAGCAATTTTGGAAAGAGTGAAAATAGATAAGTCCCCTGGGCCAGATGGGATTTATCCTAGGATTCTCTGGGAAGCCAGGGAGGAGATTGCAGAGCCGTTGTTGTTGATCTTTAAGTCGTCATTGTCGACAGGAGTAGTGCCGGAGGACTGGAGGATAGCAAATGTTGTCCCCTTGTTCAAGAAGGGGAGTAGAGACAGCCCTGGTAATTATAGACCTGTGAGCCTTACTTCGGTTGTGGGTAAAATGTTGGAAAAGGTTATAAGAGACAGGATTTATAATCATCTTGAAAAGAATAAGTTCATTTGCGATAGTCAGCACGGTTTTGTGAAAGGTAGGTCGTGCCTCACAAACCTTATTGAGTTTTTCGAGAAGGTGACCAAACAGGTGGATGAGGGTAAAGCCGTGGATGTGGTGTATATGGATTTCAGTAAGGCGTTTGATAAGGTTCCCCACGGTAGGCTATTGCAGAAAATACGCAAGTATGGGGTTGAAGGTGATTTAGAGCTTTGGATCAGAAATTGGCTAGCTGAAAGAAGACAGAGGGTGGTGGTTGATGGCAAATGTTCATCCTGGAGTTTAGTTACTAGTGGTGTACCGCAAGGTTCTGTTTTGGGGCCACTGCTGTTTGTCATTTTTATAAACGACCTGGATGAGGGTGTAGAAGGGTGGGTTAGTAAATTTGCGGATGACACGAAGGTCGGTGGAGTTGTGGATAGTGTCGAAGGGTGTTGTAGGGTACAGAGGGACATAGATAGGCTGCAGAGCTGGGCTGAGAGATGGCAAATGGAGTTTAATGCGGAGAAGTGTGAGGTGATTCACTTTGGAAGGAGTAACAGGAATGCAGAGTACTGGGCTAATGGGAAGATTCTTGGTAGTGTAGATGAGCAGAGAGATCTTGGTATCCAGGTACATAAATCCCTGAAAGTTGCTACCCAGGTTAATAGGGCTGTTAAGAAGGCATATGGTGTGTTAGCCTTTATTAGTAGGGGGATCGAGTTTCAGAGCCACGGGGTCATGATGCAGCTGTACAAAACTCTGGTGAGGCCGCACCTGGAGTATTGCGTGCAGTTCTGGTCACCGCATTATAGGAAGGATGTCGAAGCTTTGGAAAGGGTGCAGAGGAGATTTACTAGGATGTTGCCTGGTATGGAAGGAAGGTCTTACGAGGAAAGGCTGAGGGACTTGGGGTTGTTTTCGTTAGAGAGAAGGAGGAGGAGAGGTGACTTAATAGAGACATACAAGATAATCAGAGGGTTAGATAGGGTGGATAGTGAGAGTCTTTTTCCTCGGATGAGGATGGCAAACACGAGGGGACATAGCTTTAAGTTGAGGGGTGAAAGATATAGGACAGATGTCAGAGGTAGTTTCTTTACGCAGAGAGTAGTAGGGGCGTGGAACGCCCTGCCTGCAACAGTAGTAGACTCGCCAACTTTAAGGGCATTTAAGTGGTCATTGGATAGACATATGGATGTAAATGGAATAGTGTAGGTCAGATGATCGGCGCAACATCGAGGGCCGAAGGGCCTGTACTGCGCTGTAATATTCTAAAAAAAAAGCAGTATCCCTCGACCATCGGCACAATGACTCAATTTCCTTGCACCTGTCATTCAGCTCTGCCTTCTACAACTGGAGGTAAGTTTTTTTTTCTCACCTATTTACACTGTTTGAGCCAGTATTTTTTGAACTTTCGCCAGTGGCTGTAGGAAAGTCATTTTCAGAGCTGTTATACCTGTGGCCTTCAAACCTAGACTTTGTTGTCTCACCAGAGCTGCCACCAGGTAATGAGTTATTTTTATGTTGACTGATGCAATATAAGTGAGATGCATGGAGTCCAGTTGGTTGAAGATTTATTACAGCTAACTATTATACACAGTATCGAGCTATTTACGGAACCTTACGCTGCGTGTTCCAGTTGCAGAGTGGCTCTGGCTCCGAGTCACATGGTTGAGTCCTGCTCCTTGGCTCATTAGCATACTAAGATCTTAAAAGGACATCACTCTTAAAGGCAATTATACAGCACAGGTGGCATCAAAAAGCAAGCTCAACTGGGATATGAGACATCAGGCAGAAAGTTGGTGTGTGAAGAAGAAATTGAGAGAGACAGACAGACAGACAGACAGATAGACACAGAGAGAGAAACAGAGAGAGAGAGACACACACAGAGACAAAGACAGAGACACACGCACACACAGAGGGAGAGACACACAGAGAGAGACACACACAGAGAAAGAGAGAGAGACACACACACACAGAGAAAGAGAGAGAGAGAGACAGAGTCAGAGAGAGAGAAAGAGAGAGAGAGAAAGACACAGGGAGCGAGAGAGAAAGACAGAGAGACACAGAGAGAAAGACACAGAGAGAGAGAGACACACACACACACACACACACACAGAGACACACACACACATAGACATAGAGACAGAGACTCGGAGAGAGAGCGAGACAGAGAGAGAGAGACAGACAGACAGAGACAGAGACAGAGAGACAGAGACAGAGATCAGCAAGACACTAACAGCATTAAACAGAGATCTAAGAAAGGAAGGAAAAATTTGCAAGACTAAGAGCTGGGGAGCAGGAATAATTGGATAGCCCTATGACCGAGTCAGCACAGGCACAGTGAACTGAATGGCCTCCTTCTGCGCTGTTTATTTCAAAGAACTAATCATACTGGGAAATGGAAATAAATGGGGGGAAGAAAGGAACTTTTCTTTAGAATTAAAATGAGCAAGAGAGAGTTTGAAGTACTGATAATTACAAGACATGATCAACTAGCTTTCAGCCTTTGATACAGGGGTTAATTTAACAGTACTGCGAAGCTATGCTTCCTGACTGTGGGGAAAGAATTACATGCATTAACGCAAAGATAATGTCTGGTAGTCAGAAGCTGTTCAGCTTTTAAGAATGCTTTTATTAATTAATCTTTGCAATGGGAGACGAGGGAGCCACTTCTCTTTCTAATGTGAAGACCAGGACCATAACATACTCAAATTATGCTGGTTAGAGCCTGCTCAACTCTTCCAACTACTCAATACATAGCACTTAGGAAGTCTTTTGATTCTTAGTGGTAGATCAGCTGCATTCGTTTTCAATAATTGTTCCTAACCTCAACGTGAAGGGACAATGTATGACACAATCTTTAGTAATAAAAATAGAAAGTGCTGGAAATACTCAGCAGGTCAGGCAGCATCTGTGGAGAGAAAAGCAGAGTTAATGTTTCAGCTCTGTGACCTTTCAGCAGAACTGGCAAAAGTTAGAAACGTAATAGGCTTTGAGCAGGTGAAAAGGGGGAGGGGGAGGGGGAGGAAGAAGAACAAAAGGGAAGGCACGTGATAGGGAAAAGGGAGTGCTAATAGTTGTATTAAAAGACAAAGCATTAGTCCAGAGAGAGAGTGTTAATGGCAGAACTTTTGCCATTGTTCCATGACATCTTTGCCATTTCATCTCTCCTGCCCTAGCACACACCTTCCCTTTTGTTCTTCTTCCCCCCTCCCCCTTTTCACTTGCTGAAAGCCCATTACATTTCTAACCTTTGCCAGTTCTGATAAAAAGGTCACAGATCTGAAACGTTAACTCTGTTTCTCTCTCCACAGATGCTGCCAGACTGGCTGAGTATTCCCAGCACTTTCTATTTTATTTCAGATTTCTAGCATCCGCAGTATTTTGCTTTTACCCCAATCTTTAGTATTGTTTCAATTCCAAAAGTCTAGAGATAGGGCAACAATAATGTAAGAAATACTACATAAGCGTGGCAGCCACCTTCTGCACAGCATGTTCCCAGAAAGAGTAATGTGATAGTGATCAAATAATCTATTTGAGTATATAACCGAGATTAGAACTTCAATGAAATACTGAGGGAGTGCTGTGCTACCAGACCTGTCTTTTGTACAAGGCATTACAATGAAGTTTAGTTCTCACTCTCAGGTGGATGTACAAGGTCCCATTACAGTACTCAAAGAAGTGTAGAGAAGTTCTCCCCAGTGTGCTGCCCAATATTTATCCCTCAACCAACATTACTAAAAGAAAAATACCTATGGCTGAAATTTTACGACCCCCAAACGAGCGAAATGGTGATGGGGGGGGGGGGGGTACAAAATTGAGTGGGAAGCAAGGGGAGGTCATTCCTGACCCCCACCCATGTGATGAAATATAGGTATAATAGGCTTAATTAGGTAGAATTTACATATAAAATGTATACCTTTTAGAATTAAAGATTGAATAAATGGTCACTTTTCAAGACTCACTGAAATTCCCTTTAAGGGCAGAGTTAAAAATCCATGAACATCCCTGTTACAATAGAATGTGTACAAGAAACACCTTTTAAGTTAAAAAAAATCCATTCCAAGGTCTCTGCTATATTGGAAACATACCGAGACAGGCTATACATTCCAAAAGATGAGTTAATAGTTTAGAAACAATATAAACGTGAGAGTTTTGAATCAAAAAATTAGAGGTATTGAAATTCCTCATCAATGCTTCTCAACCTGAGGTAAGAACGGCTGACTGCATGACAAGAGAATTCTGCTCTTAACCGGGAGTGTTTTGTCTTGTTAACCAGGAGGCTTACTCAGGGAATTTAAGGTAACAGTTTAATTTGAATTTTGATGGATATTCTAATCATTTTGCTGTAACATTGTCAAGGTTGAACTTTTGGATTCTATTTTAGAAATAAGATTATGTTTTACATCTTTTAGTACTCTTTGATATTGTACTATACATATCCACTTAAAAGTTAAATTCTTTAATAAATATATAAAAGTTAATAAATTGTCTCTTGCAGTATTCTGTATACAGCTACAAGACTATGTCTCTAAGTAGAGAGATACGTATTGAAGAGTTTCCCAGACCCTTATAATAGCTGGGATATTTATGACTTAGCCATAATTATTTTTAAAATAGGCTATCCGAAAAATGGTAATATTCTCTGTTAGTTTTCTTTCTTTGAGGGAAAACTAGTTCAATTCTTTGGACCCAAATAGGTTTCTATAAGAGTTTTTGTGGTTTAAACTTAATTAAAGGAGATTCATAGGGATGTACTCCTGATTTGATTTAATCCCTATAAGGGGTTAAAGTCATAAATCACTTCACCCGCCCCCGGCTGAAATTTTATGCGGGGCAGCAGCTGCAAGAAATGGCCTGCCCGCCCCAGGCTAATCAAGGCCCTTAAGTGGCCAATTAACTGGCACTTAAGGGCCTCCTCCCACCACCATGGATATTTTACCCTTGCCGACTAGATGGCAAAAGCATCAAGAACCCCACCTGGTAAAACTAGGCGGCATTCTTGTGGGCTGGGGGGCCCTCCTGATCGGGCACCCTATACCCCATGGAGGGCCACCCCCGAAGCCCCAACCGCCCCCAATGCACAACACTCCCCCCGCCCCCCACCCCAACCAACCCCGCACCCCGCCCCCCGTTGTCTCGCCAGGGCCCGGCCAATTTTTTTTAGGGCCTTGCTTGGGACACTTACCTGTCTTCCAGGGCTGCCCTTCACCTTGCTTGCGATGGCTGGGTGTAGTCTTAGCAGTGGTCACTGCTCCTGGTGGCACTGCAGGGACTAAGAGCTGCCTGCCCGCTAATTGGCTGGCAGCTCCATTAGGCGGGACCTCTTGCTTCAAGGAGGTGGAAGTCCTGCCCAAGACCAATTAAGGGCCTGGGGAGCGTAAAATCCCAGGGCCTCCCGCCTAACGAAAAATTCCAGCTTAGCTCTTTGCTGTCTGTGAGACCATGCTATGTGCAATTGGCTGCTGCATTTTCCTTCATTACGACAGTGATTGTCAATGAAGCACTTTGGGATATCCTAAGGCACCAGGTAAGTATACATTCTTTCCTATTCTTTCCATTCGGCCTCCATTTTGGCCAAGTGTGTTATTTTTTAAATTGTGTACTTTACATAGAGAGCTAATTCTGTGAATTTATTTTCTGGAATCTGAAAGGCCTCAAGGCAGCTACAGTCACCCTGGAAACATTTCACACTGAACGCCCAAGGGGGAGGTACTTGAAATAAACACATATACCTACCCACCAGGTGATGCTGGTCACACAACCCTCCATAAAGCTTCTGTATTATTATATATTATATAATGGTTTTGGGAAGCGTTTTACTAAACTACATGGGTTGAAAGACAGTGTGACAAGGTGGGTGTTCAAACAAACACAAAATTTCTGTTATTTCTTTTCATTGGAGGACTCCTTCTTGTGAAAGGATAACCTTCAGAAAACTTCACAGAATTCAAATATTGTTAGTTTATTCTGCAATTTAACCAATAAAACCAAAGTAGTTGGGCTTCCACCTCCAGTTGCTCACCAGGATATTGCAGTAACAAAGTTATTGGCAGACTGGTGGCACCCAACCTACACTTGGATCCCCCCTCCTTCCTTTAACTCTGGCCTCTTGTACATTCACATGTACCCGTTGCCATGCAACCCCCCTTCCTTCTGCCCACCATTACTTACCATGCCTTCAGCCACACAAATTCCCTTACAAAACTTGTCCACCTCTCTCCTTCTTTAAGCCCCATCTTAAAACCCACCCCTGACTGAGCTGTAGACCACGCCTCCCAATATGGCCCCCTTTGTCTCAGTGTCTAGTTTTGTCTGACAATGCCTTTGGGACATTCTTTTACTGTTAAAGGCACTAAATAAATGCAAGTTGCTATCGTCATTGAGGTATCGGGGGGCTCTGCATCTGGCCTAACAGAGATTATGGTAAGATTACCACAAGATTCATATGGAAACATAGATGTTTAATTTTAATATTTTATGGAAAAGTGTTTTTAAAATGTACTTTAGGGATTAAGTCTCTGTGGAAAATTATATAGAGCAGGAACAGTGACAGAATAGGATGCACAATAAGGAACAGCTTCCTCCATGGGATGGGAGAAGCAAGAATGATACAATGGTACAAGCCTGGTGACTGTTGCTACCTGGATGAGTCTGTGTCTGTGTGTCAAGTGTGAGAGATTTCAGCCCTTATTCAGTATCTGAGGAGACTATCCATCAATTTTTGGTTGTCTTTCAGCCCTACGCTCCTGGTTTATGGCCACCCAGTATGGAGAGAAGTGGCAGGTTTCTGGTAAAGTGGGGTGGAGGGGTCGGGGGTGGTGTCGTTCAAGGAGAGTGCATAAATCAGAGGACATTTTCATGGATCTGCTCCTGGGCTTGGCTAATACTGAAATTCACAGGTGCGGGATGCTGTATCTGCCAGTAACACTTGAGGCTTTCGCCGACAACTGGACAGGGAATAGAGCTTCTGATAAACAAAATTATGATTTAGTGTTACTGCACAGGTTTCCTTTTGTTTCTGTTGCAATTGGACTTAATGCTTCATCTGTTATTAGTGGTGCCTCCTTAACTCAAAGGGATGCATGCAAATTTGTTTCTCAGTTGACAACTGGAGCAGTCAATGTCACCTTTGTCAATCAAAGAAGGCATAAGCATAACGGAGTAATATGCAGCCCAGAACAGTTTATAGAGAAAGGTCTCAAATGTTACTGACAGACACCACATGCTCCCTGTCTTGGGTCACCTGGGCATGGTCCAGTCTGTGGAAAAGAGGCAGGCAGCCAGTGTAACCTCCTGCACTGTCCCGTGCACCCCCATCCCTACCAGTGGGTCACAGTTATCCTGGATACGTGGACGCTGTCTCATTGAAACCCAAGAGAAAACCCACAAGATTCACTGACTTACCTCCCTGCTCTGCCCCCCCCCCCCACCCACCCAACCCTATCTGCAACCCTCTCCGTACTGGATGGCCAAAGATCAGGAGAGCTGAGCTGATACAAATGGGTTTCAATAACCTCTTAAACAGCGACTTTATAAAATCCATTATTTCAAAAAATGTAGAACCTCCCCTTTAAACACAATGAGAGATAAAATGGAATGCATTTGAAGTAGTGTACAACAGGTTCAACCTCCCGCCTTACAAAACATTTAATTGCGATTCTATTATGCTCCAATCCGTCTTTCGTTACCTAGCAACAAAACAATCAATCTACTTGTGATCCTTTCCCAAACTAAGCCCAGAGGAAAACTGTTTGCTTTGACATCAGAATGTAGTTATAAGGCTAGGAGGAAATGTCATCTGCTGCCTTTTATAACAAAATACTTGTGGAGATCAGATGACTACATTCCTTTGCTGCACCTATTATGCATAAATGCCAACACCTATTTACTTTTCAATACAAAAGTGCCAGCCAGCTCTATAAAGCCATGGAATGGATTTATTAAAAGATGATCAGTCCGATTCTAGCGGAAAATCAATCCTCAACAGGTTAGCAGGACCATATAAAATACTGTGCCAGTAGTCAGCTTTGGCTGAAGACATCAAGAGGATTTTATGGTACACATTTCACGGTGGATTCCCTCAATCACTTCTCAGGAGGATGTTAAATGACCTGTGCAGAGGGGGCATCTTTCAGAGAGGCTGACTGCACACAGTGATCTGAAGTACGTAATTTATTTCCCATTGTTCTGCAGATACTTATCCCAGCTCATTGGGCACATTCAGCCCAGTTTTGTGTTCTGATGACAGCTTCTGTGGAGATGGAGTCTCAGTGGCTGGATGGAACTAGTAGGTGCTTTTATAGAAACAGAAATTGCTGGAAATACTCAGCAGGTCAGGCAGCATCTGTGGAGAGAGAAACAGAGTTAATATTTCAGTTGATTAATGAACGGCGAGTTCTGAAGAACTGTTAATTCTGTTTCTCTCTCCTGATGCTGCCTGACCTGCAGAGTGTAATGATTGAACATGTGGGCTTGAGTAGGAGAGAATATATGGTACTTGGAAGTGAAACTGAAAGGAACTTGGTGTTTTGGGGAAAACATCTGACCTGGGGGTTGTTGCAAGATCAGCTAAGCACATGCTCCTGTAGTGAGAAGCAGTAAGCAAGAACTCTACAGAAGTCTTTTTATTAAAGCTTGTTAAATCTTTGTTAAAGTTAAATCTGTGACTTCAAGTGTGATGCTTCAGCCTGTGATGTGATACTGAGTATTTCCAACATTTTCTGTTTTTATTACAGATTTCCAACATTAGCAGCATTTAGGTTTTGTAGTAGGTGCTTTCATTGGCTTTGTTTCTCCAGCCATTTGTAAAGGTTAAACTTCCAGGGTATGAGAATAGAAAAGAGAAGTATACTTCCAGTTGATGTGCCCAAATTTTCAGCAGGCATGGTAGGGGAAGAGGGGACTAGTCATTTGGTCTTTACTGATCTATGAATCTTATACCACATTCATATACAACCAGCAGGGAGCAATTTTCACAGGGAACATCAATTGTAGATTCAGCGCTACAGCATCAAAGTCTTATTTTCAATCAACACTTCCTTCAAGAAAGCTTCCCCAGTGGGAAGGCAGATTACACAAATGGCCATTTTATCCAATTTCCAGCTGTCTAACATTCAACCACAATCTGTAACCTCATGGCCCGGCACATTCCCCACTCTACCAATACCATCAAGCCAGGGGACCAACCCTGGTTCAATGAGGAGTGCAGGAGAGCATGCCAGGAGCAGCACCAGGCATACCTAAAAATGAGATGTCAGCCTGGTGAAGCTACAACACAGGACTACTTGCATAACAAACAGCGGAAGCATCATGCGATAGAAAGGGCTAAGCGATCCCATAACCAACGGATCAGATCTAAGCTCTGCAGTCCTGGCACATCCAGTCATGAACGGTGGTGGACAATTAAACAACTAACAGGAGGAGGAGGCTCCACAAATATCCCATCCTCAAAGATGTGGGAGCCCAGCACATCAGTGTAAAAGATAAGGCTGAAGCATTTGCATCCATCTTCAGCCAGAAGTGCTGAGTGGATGATCCATCTCGGCCTTCTCCTGAGGTCCCCAGCATCACAGATGCCAGTCTTCAGCCAATCCGATTCACTCCATGTGATATCAAGAAATGACTGAAGGCACTGGATACTGCAAAGGCTATGGGCCCTGACAAATGTCTGGCAATAGTACTAAAGACTTGTGCTCCAGAACTAGTTGCGCCCATAGCCAAGCTGTTCCAGTACAGCTACAACACTGGCATCTACCCTGCAATGTGGGAAATTGCCCAGGTATGTCCTGTACACAAAAAACAGGACAAGTCCAACCCAGCCAACTATCGCATTACCAGTCTACTCTCGATCATCAGTACAGCGACGGAAGGGGTCGTTGACAGTGCGATCAAGCAGCACCTGCTCAGCAATAACCTGCTCAGTGACACTCAGTTTGGGTTCCGCCAGGGCCACTCAGCTCCTGACCTCATTACAGCTTTGTCCAAACATGGACAAAAGAGCTGAACTCAAGAGGTGAGGTGAGAATGACTGCCTTTGACATCAAGGCAGCATTTGACCGAGTATGGCAGTTCCCCTCCAAGCCTCACACTATCCTGACTTGGAAGTATATCGTCATTCCTTCACTGTTGCTGGGTCAAAATCCTGGAACTCCCTTCCTAACAGCACTGTGGATGTACCTACACCTCAAGGACTGCAGCGGTTCAAGAAGGCAACTCACCGCTACCTTCTCAAGTGCAATTAGGGATGAGCAATAAATGCTGGCCTAGCCAGTGAAGCTTATATCCCATGAACGAATAAAAAAGGTGGAAATCCTCCCTGTTACAAAACCAAATTTTCCTTTACCCCTCCTTCTCCCAAAGGCAACGACTTAGGTGGTTCCAGCGACGCTACTAATTCTTTGCTACTTCATGCAAGCAGCCATTCTCCACCTGCGAGTTTACACCCTAGACAATGCGGTTGATTTTTGACGATTCTAACACACTTCTGTCCAGCCTCCCATGTTCTACTTTCCATAAACTTGAGGTCATCATGTCTTAACTTACAGAAAATCCTGTTCACCCATCATCCCTGTGCTCACTGACCTACACTGGCTCCCAGTAAAGCAATACCCTGAGTTTAAAATTCTCATCCTTGTTTTCAAATACCTACATGGCCTCACTCCTCCCTATCTCTGTAATCTCCTCCAGCCCTACAAACCTTCAAGATATCTGCGCCCCTCTTGAGCATCCCAGATTTTAATCGCCCCACCACTGGCAGCTGAAGGCATGGCCGCCATTAAGCCCTGGAATTCCTTAACTAAACCGCCCTGTTTCTCTATCTCTCTTTCCTCCTTTTAAACACTCCTTAAAGGTCTACCTGTTTGACCAAGCTTTTAGTCATCTGTTCCAATACCTCCATACATAGTTCGGCATTAGATTTTGCTTTATAATGCCCCCATGAAGTCCTTTGGGACATTTTATTACATTAAAGGTGCTATATAAATACAAGTTGTTGTAGATTTTGTATTTCTGCAACATCGTAATGAGTTGATAGCAAGTCTGCAGTCCATTTTCATGGAAATTTAAAAAAAAATCAGGAGATGCCCATTCGCTATCATCCATTTTACTCTACCACACGAAGTCAAAATTTACACCAACGAGTATTGGGAGCTAATCAACAATTCTGCAACATCCTGGCAGATCACGCATCACAATCCAGAATGGGGATACCACACTGAGCTCATGAGGTGCTCACTGGGCAGAGTTTTAACATGAGTTACTAATACTATAGAGCTACAATGCTAGATTAGACATAATCCAGCTAAAACTCACATTTTATTCACACCACTTCAACCCCTAGCCCCATTCCTAAAATTTAGGGCAAGGATACTATTTTTTCCTTACTGTTTCTGTGATAAATTCTGCTCCAAACATGAAAAACCACAGCTACAGAATTCTGTGATACAATCCTACTTTTTGTTTTTTTTTTAATGATCTGGTGAAAAACACATCAGTTAACAAGCAGATTCCAAAACTTAGTTCAGTCACCTTATTCTTCAAGCAATTCTCTAAAAGTGACTCAGACTAGAACACTGGAACTTTGGACCCACATCACCATTCACAGCTGCTCCATTTCCAGCCATGAAATCCGGCTGAATTACTATTTCAGTGATATGAAAAAGTAACTTTGTAAATAGTTACAAGGCTCTCAATTTAAAATCAACTTTATTGCACATGGGAGAAGTGGATTTATAATAGATCTGAAAGGACAGACAACTATATACACAAATGCTGTCCAAAACAGACAGGCAAGCTCCATATATCTCACCCCATCAATGAGAACAGATGATTTTCTTCAAAAGAAAAGCATCCAAATCTCAAGACTTGATGCTGTCAATGATAGTTTTATTTAGAATCTTGTATCTTTACGTTTGTTGTTACGCCAAATGCCAAGAAGCATCCAAATATGGCAACATCGGCTTTTCACCAAGTAGTGCCCCAAGTTGATCATATTACCTTGGCAGCAGATATTACCTAGGGATTGGCTCTGGCCCTCCTCACACACAAAGTTCAAAAATCTTCTAACTCCCTGTAAAAACTTCAGCATGTCCTCTAGTCCCATGTGAGCTGTGCCTCAGTTGGTAGCACTCTCGCCTCTGAGTTAGAAGGTTGTGGGCTCAAGCACAAGAAAGGGGGTTAAAGAGAGAGAGGGCAAGAGGGAGAGTGTGTGTAAGACACCAGATGGAACCAATAACCGATGAATCTCATTTACAGCCAAATTAAAAGTTCACAAAACACTCATAGATAAATGGGTACAATGAAAGGTGGAAACTGACAGTTACCCCTCCCCATTGTTCCCCCAACCCAAGAAGGAGGCAGCTGTGAACAAGCCTAGGACAATATCCCAAAGCATACCTCAAGCTATTAAAGAGGTTGATCTGTTATTTTTGCCTTTGCCATGGCGATCTTATTGAACATCTATTTCTCCTCACTCCATTCCCTAGCCACGGGAAAAAGTACAAATGGCAAAGAAAAAAAATGAAATACAAATTTTATAAAAGTTGAAACCATTTTTGACCCGCACTTTTGCAGATTATAATTTTACTATGTTGTAGACTTCTAATCAAAAGAAGAAAGATCAACATTTAAATCTTAATTTACCTGTAACCCAGGATCAAGTTCAGGCAGGGAATCCCCGGAACTTGTGACTTTGTATGTTAGTAGTAGGTAGCTGACAGTCCTGTGACTCTCACTGAAATACCTCCCCACTCAAATTGCATTTCAATCAGAAAAATAGGTTATTTTGACAGAAACTGGAGCTTCCATTCTACTGCCCCGACTAAGGTGAGCTGGGAACAGGCTGAGAAGATCTCGCACATTTCGGGTTAAGCAGGTCGCTGCGAACGTGCTACCAGCAAAGCAGCTAGTGTGAAAGAAGCGAATGACTTTATATCCCACTGTCGAGCCTTACCTGGCTGTGCACTCTTAGTGCTGTTGCTGGCAAGAGACGTGGAGTTGAAAGTTCGTTCAGACTCTTCTGATCGCTCTGCTACAAACTACACTGAATCCACCTCTTCCAGAGGGAAACTGGAGCCTCTCAATTTGCAAACCAGATTATTGCTGCTAGTTTCCGGAAATGGACCGTACAAACCTGGCGGCTAAAGTCAAATATTGTTTAATTGGAATACTTCTTTTTGTCTTTAACCCTTTCAGATCCACGACCCAATTCTTAAAGGCGTGTACCTCCCCTGGGATGTATGCCACTTCCCCTGATGTTACTAGCAGCCACTATCTGCAATTTTCCATTTGAATAGCATTTCAGTTGTTTTAAATTGCTTCGCTAGTTTAGGAATATTTATTTTTAGGACATGATTTCTTTCATCCTAGGCCTGTCACTTTAGAGCACCTGTTCCAATCCCGGGCGACCATAGAGCGAGGTCACAGAGGGGGAGATAAGGAGAACAATGTTTTGATGCAGTGAGTTGCGGTGCAGGTCTGGGATGCACTACCTGAAAAGGTGGTGGTCGCAGATTTAATAGTAAAAGGGAATTGTGTATAAATAATTGGGGGAAAAAACTATTGCAGGGCTATGAGGAAAGAGCAGAGGAGGCTTGTATAGCCTCCTTCTGTGACCTGCAGCGGTAGACATTTTCCGTGAGCACTGGATATAAGTTGTGGACTGCACTGTTGCCCTGAATTTGCCAGTTATGAGCTAATATTACCAATGCAGCTATTAGTTTGGACAGGCCAGCCATTACTCTTCCTTTGTGTTGCCCTCCCTTTTAGATTTTTTTAATGTAAGAGTACAGAAGGATGCCATTTGGCTCGCTGCACTGATGAATAGCCGCTGAAAGAGCTCTCCACTAAATCCCAGCCCCTGGGTGTGATACTACTGCAGTTACTCTTCTTCTGCTCCCCCTCCTTGAACAGTTAATGCTGACATTCTCTCTCCTTCCCCTTAAAGCCTGGCTACCCGACCCGAACCGGACCAAACCCAACTTCATGTGTCAGATTTGGGTCTGGTCTGTATTCTGCATCCAGCATTCAGGCTCAGGTTGGGTCGGGCTGGATTGTACTGTTTTGTTTTGTGTTGGTTTCGCTTTAATCTACGATTTTATTCTGTTTCAATAATATGTTTGGTATTTTTGGGTCAGGCATTTAAAAAATTAAAGGGCTCGGGCCTGGGTTGTGTTCGGGTTGGCTGTTGTTGGGTTGGGCCCAGGTCGGGTTTTAATTTTATACCCGAGCCAGGCTTTACTTCCCCTCCCCCCTTGAACAGTTCAAGGTGGCATTGCCCTTCCTATTTGGTTGGCAGTCTCCTTCCTTTTCCACATCAAAAAAACTACCCATAGGTTCTCCCTCCTCCCCTGAAACACTTCTTATAGTTCATGCCCTCTCTCACCTTCATAGTAACCTGTTTCCCTTTATCATTACTGTCCACTGTGACCCATTCACTTAATTGCACACCTACTCGAGTCCAGTGATTAATGTATTTGATGAGATGTTCAGTACAAGATATGCTTTATCGTGATATGCAAACATTTGGTGGCTTAAAAATCACAAAGTAACATCAATGAAGTAATTGTTCAAATTTGCACAAATTGCCTAGTGTGATTAGGATAATATGTTTTGCACATAGGCTGCTTCCTGCTATATGTAATAGCCTTGATTGTTCTGTGTAATTTAATGAGCTGTGACTGCAATGGTTATAGATTATACATATTTCAAAAAGGAAGTGGCAGAGCAACAGATCCCAATTCAGTCCTAATCAGCAAGGTTACCATTTCTGATCCAAGGATCCCACCTGGAAAGTACATGTATGTTTTTGTCAAGTGACAGTAACTCGAACGGCCAATATCTTACCCGATGTTCACTGCCCACACTCATTACTTGAAGAATTGTTCGTTCTGTTCTTTTGGGCCTCCTTATCTCGAGAGACAATGGATACGCGCCTGGAGGTGGTCAGTGGTTTGTGAAGCAGCGCCTGGAGTGGCTATAAAGGCCAATTCTGGAGTGACAGGCTCTTCCACAGGTGCTGCAGAGAAATTTGTTTGTTGGGGCTGTTGCACAGTTGGCTCTCCCCTTGCGCCTCTGTCTTTTTTCCTGCCAACTACTAAGTCTCTTCGACTCGCCACAATTTAGCCCTGTCTTTATGGCTGCCCGCCAGCTCTGGCGAATGCTGGCAACTGACTCCCACGACTTGTGATCAATGTCACACGATTTCATGTCGCGTTTGCAGACGTCTTTATAACGGAGACATGGACGGCCGGTGGGTCTGATACCAGTGGCGAGCTCGCTGTACAATGTGTCTTTGGGGATCCTGCCATCTTCCATGCGGCTCACATGGCCAAGCCATCTCAAGCGCCGCTGACTCAGTAGTGTGTATAAGCTGGGGATGTTGGCCGCTTCAAGGACTTCTGTGTTGGAGATATAGTCCTGCCACCTGATGCCAAGTATTCTCCGAAGGCAGCGAAGATGGAATGAATTGAGACGTCGCTCTTGGCTGGCATACGTTGTCCAGGCCTCGCTGCCGTAGAGCAAGGTACTGAGGACACAGGCCTGATACACTCGGACTTTTGTGTTCCGTGTCAGTGCGCCATTTTCCCACACTCTCTTGGCCAGTCTGAACATAGCAGTGGAAGCCTTACCCATGCGCTTGTTGATTTCTGCATCTAGAGACAGGTTACTGGTGATAGTTGAGCCTAGGTAGGTGAACTCTTGAACCACTTCCAGAGCGTGGTCGCCAATATTGATGGATGGAGCATTTCTGACATCCTGCCCCATGATGTTCGTTTTCTTGAGGCTGATGGTTAGGCCAAATTCATTGCAGGCAGACGCAAACCTGTCGATGAGACTCTGCAGGCATTCTTCAGTGTGAGATGTTAAAGCAGCATCGTCAGCAAAGAGGAGTTCTCTGATGAGGACTTTCCGTACTTTGGACTTCGCTCTTAGACGGGCAAGGTTGAACAACCTGCCCCCTGATCTTGTGTGGAGGAAAATTCCTTCTTCAGAGGGTTTGAACGCATGTGAAAGCAGCAGGGAGAAGAAAATCCCAAAAAGTGTGGGTGCGAGAACACAGCCCTGTTTCACACCACTCAGGATAGGAAAGGGCTCTGATGAGGAGCCACCATGTTGAATTGTGCCGTTCATATTGTCATGGAATGAGGTGATGATACTTAGTAGCTTTGGTGGACATCCGATCTTTTCTAGTAGTCTGAAGAGACCACGTCTGCTGACGAGGTCAAAGGCTTTGGTGAGATCAATGAAAGCAATGTAGAGGGGCATCTGTTGTTCACGGCATTTCTCCTGTATCTGACGAAGGGAGAACAGCATGTCAATAGTCGATCTCTCTGCACGAAAGCCACACTGTGCCTCAGGGTAGACGCGCTCGGCCAGCTTCTGGAGCCTGTTCAGAGCGACTCGAGCAAAGACTTTCCCCACTATGCTGAGCAGGGAGATTCCACGGTAGTTGTTGCAGTCACCGCGGTCACCTTTGTTTTTATAGAGGGTGATGATGTTGGCATCGCGCATGTCCTGGGGTACTGCTCCCTCGTCCCAGCACAGGCATAGCAGTTCATGTAGTGCTGAGAGTATAGCAGGCTTGGCACTCTTGATTATTTCAGGGGTAATGCTGTCCTTCCCAGGGGCTTTTCCGCTGGCTAGGGAATCAATGGCATCACTGAGTTCCGATTTGGTTGGCTGTATGTCCAGCTCATCCATGACTGGTAGAGGCTGGGCTGCATTGAGGGCAGTCTCAGTGACAGCATTCTCCCTGGAGTACAGTTCTAGGTAGTGCTCAACCCAGCGGTCCATCTGTTTGCGTTGGTCAGTGATTATGTCCCCCGATTTAGATTTGAGGGGGGTGATCTTCTTGATGGTTGGCCCAAGAGCTCTCTTCATGCCATCATACATTCCTCTGATGTTTCCGGTGTCTGAGGCCAGCTGAATATGACTGCATAGGTGTTGCCAGTAGTCGTTTGCGCAACGCCTAGCTGTTCTTTGTGCAGTACTTCTGGCTGCTTTAAGTGCTGCGGATGTTAAATCGCTGGGGGCTTTCTTGTAGTTCAAAAGTGCAATGCGCTTAGCGGCTATGACAGGTTCCAGCTCTTCATTATGAGATTGAAACCAGTCTGCATTTCTCTTCGCACTTTTGCCGTAGGTGGTCAAAGCTGACTCATAGATGGCGTCTCTGATGTGGGCCCACTTGGTCTCAGCATCCCCTGTGGGAGTGTTTTGAAGGGCTGTTACAAGTGAATTTAGAAATTTTTGTAACAGCTGTGGGTGAGAAATTCTGCTCGTGTTGATGCGCGGGTGGCCCTTCTGCTTGGAATGATGCAACTTCTTTGGTCTGAGTCTAACCTTGCTGCACACCAGGGAGTGGTCGGTGTCGCAGTCCGCACTGTGGAAGCTGCGTGTGATTTGAACACTGTTTAAGGTGGCTCGCCTTGTGACAATGAGGTCTAGCTGGTGCCAACGACGTGATCTTGGGTGCCTCCATGAAACCTGGTGACAGGGTTTAGTGTGAAAGAACGAGTTGGTGATGCAGAGGTTATGATAGGTACACAACTCAAGCAGTCTCTGCCCGTTCTCATTCATCCTTCCAACGCCATAGCGCCCAAGGCAGGAGGGCCATGAGTCATGGTCGGCCCCAACCCTGGCATTAAAGTCCCCCAGCAGGAATAGGTGTTCGGTGTTGGGGATGCTGCTAATGATGTTATGGAGTTGTTCATAGAACTGGTCTTTAGCTTCAGGTGCGGAACAGAGTGTTGGAGCATAGATGCTGAGTAGGTGTACTGGACCAGAGGTGGTGAGCAGTCGGATGGACAGTATGCGTTCCGAGCCATTTGAGGGAGGCTCTATCATGCTGAGCAAGGAGTTTCTGATGGCGAAGCCCACTCCATGCTGTCTTGGTTCTTCAGGATCCCTGCCCTGCCAGAAGAAGGTGTAGTCTTGCTCTGCTAGAGAGCCACTCGCGGGGAGGCGAGTCTCCTGAAGTGCTGCAATGTCCACATTGAGTCTACTGAGCTCGTTGTTAATGATGGCGGTCTTCCGAGAATCGTTGATTTGTGTAAGGTCTTCCGACAGGCCAGGACACATAGTTCTGACGTTCCAGCTTGCAAAGCGAAGGGCTGGTACCTTCTTTCCTTTTTTCATGTTGTTTGGTGCGGTGTGTCAGTCCACCTTTCGGGCAATGACCCTGAGCTCCAAGCACCCATTGAAGCAGGCAGACTGTGGCGGGACAGAACCTTATTGACCGGGGGCTGCCCGGTTTGAGGCGGGCGGTAGCTGTCCAGTGAGGTGCAATGACCTCTCCCACCGACAAAGGCAACCCGTGGCGCCCAGTTTCTACGCCAATTTATCTGGACTTATAACCCGTAACTGCTGCCTTCCGTGTTGTTTCAGTCGCTGTGAGGCAACTATGGAGTGACCTCTCCATGGCGCATGCCTGGGCAAATTTATGGAGGTTGAGAGTTGCCCAGTCGTCAAAACCCCCCTCTCGGCCTTTCTGGTGGGGTCCAAAGGAGTGCAGGACACGACGTTTGGCACCAGTATGGCTGCAGGAACTGCCGGAAACATGCCAAAGGTGACACATGACCGCCTACGGGGTTCCGCTCCGGATTTTCTGTTAGGGTTTACTCCCTTAGCCTTGGTCTCTCCCGAGACGCCCACAAGGCAGTGGGGTTGTTGGGGCCCCTACACAGGTGTAGGATGGTGCTTCAAGATGGCTCCTGGGCTGGAAGCTCCCTAGGAAGCTCCCTTGCTGTTCAACTCTATCCATGGCCATCTGCTCCCATCCCTAACGTTTTCTCCCCCAATCTGCCCTCTTAAACTGTTTAAATTCCCGTGGCTCTTTAAATCAGTTCATTTTAGCCCTATCTAAAAGTTAACAGTTAGTTTAGTGTATGTTACCTGGGCCCACTGCCCTCCCCCAGCCACACCTGCTCTTTGTTTTCTCAATGAAATTGATCCGGATGAAACTGACGAGAACAGCTGCCGATACTTTAATCTCCGATCCTGCTGTCTTCACAGTCCAGAGTGTCTGCAGCCACGGCATGCGGTAAGTCCATTGAGGTGAAGAAGGAGCTGCGGGACCCGAGAGAAGTCCTGTGAAAAGGTGCCCCGAACACCCAAAACATCCACGAACGGCCCCCCCGGCCGCAACTTCAAAGCGCCCGCGGGAGATGGCTCGGAGAGCATCTGCAGCGCACTGTCGGCAATGCTGCATGCCTTTATTTAAACCACTGCAAAAAAAAAACCCTTAGCAAATGTAATCACCTCTAAGTCTGCCAAATGATGCTTCACCTCCCGAAGGACGTGGATGAGCTTTCCGGACGTCGATGGTGGGCACTGAGGAAATGGCTTATTACTTGCACCAGATTCCACCCCCCCTCCCCCCCCCTTTACCCCCCTTCCACCCCCCCCCCCACCCCCGTCCCCTTCCCTGCTCCACCCTCTCAGCTCACCCCCTCACAACCCCGTCCCAGCCCGCCCCCCCCTCGCACCATCTTCACCCCGCACCCCCTTCCCCTGCACCCCCTCCCTCTACCCCTCCCCCTTGCATCCCCTCCTCCCACCGGCACCATCCTACACCTGTGTAGGGGCCCCAACTTGAAGAATGGTCACATGGATAAGGTACAGGTGGTGGCTGTGCCTGCAGAATTGTATCCCAACAAAGCACCAACACCTGTTGAAAGGGAGGGGAGAAAGTTGATGGAAAAAGAAGGGGGTAAGAAAAGGCTTTGCATCTTCAGAAGTGGAGGGGGCTAAAAAATGCAAAAGAAAATTTGACAACAATACAACCATATCACCACCTGAACTGTGGCTGTTCCACTGCTTGCGTCCAATCAAAAAAAAACTTGTCAGATAGTTTACCTGTCTGCTTGTATCCCACTAAATGGAGCTACAGTAGCAAAGGCTATTAATTTATCTGTCTCTGCAACATCCCACTCCCCAATTTTTTCTCCCTCTCCACTTCTTCTAGGTTGAGATTCCCAAGGTTAGGACCAGCTCTCCCATATGCCTTTCTATGTTCCTCATGTTTAAGCCTATGTAGAAAAAGGCATTGTGCTATTCAACCATGAGAACCAATACACCCAAACCAATCTCAAGATCACTCACTGTGCTCCTTGTCTTCCCTAACCTCTATATCAGTCAACATTGTCGACCTTGCCATTCTCCTGCCTGCCCTGAATGAAACTGTGCTT
This sequence comes from Heterodontus francisci, assembly GCF_036365525.1. NCBI lineage: Eukaryota > Metazoa > Chordata > Chondrichthyes > Heterodontiformes > Heterodontidae > Heterodontus > Heterodontus francisci. The sequence goes on from NC_090384.1 coordinate 37,856,698, forward strand.
GTCTGTTTCCATGCTAACCTGTTCTAACAAAGTCTTTGTATCTCCAGAAACAGCTTTTGTTCTTGTCACTCGACTCACCCCCAGAGTTGCCCATGGTCCCTCTTCCTCATTTACATTGTTATTCAATGATATCATCCATAAACACAGGATCAGCAAAGGCTATATGGGTTTTTAAAAATTTGTTCTCAAGAGGTGGGTGCTGCTGTCAAAGCCTTGTTTATTTCCCATCTCCACTCACCCTGAGAAGGTGGTGGTGGGCTTTTGCCTTGAACTGCTGTGGTCCTTGTGGTCATGTTGTTCCCAGAAGACGTTGATGGTGGGGAAATCAGTGATGGTGGTGGTGGTGAAGTCAAGGCAGATATGGTTCAATTGTCTCTTGTTCAAGATGGTCATTTCCTGGAATATATATGGCACAAGTGTTATGTGACTCACTTACACCCTGTAAGCAGTTCAGTAATATTTGTTAAGGGATTCTGTAAGGCTTCATAGGACCACAATGGTTCAGTAAGGCTTTCAGAAGGACCACAATTGTTTAGTAAGACCTATAAGGGTTGCACAATGGTTCAGTAAACAGTGAAAGAATTCAGTACTGACTATAGGAAATTATTGATGCTATCCAATTACCTATTTCTAAGGTGTAGCTATGTGGTAATAAGTGAGAACAGGTTTGCATTTGGTTGGGGTCAGCCTTCACAATCACTAACCTGTCAATTTATGCTCTAAGATCATACGTGATGAATAGGTACTTGGGCAAGAACCCAGAGGACTATTGGGGTCCAAAGAACGAGATCTTAGTTCCTATTTATTACCTGACAAAGTACAGAGTGCAACTCCCTTAACTAAGATCAACAAAACACTTTGCAGAGGTTGTTGCATATTAACCTACCCTGATATATGTTTACTGTTACTGGGGTAAAGTGAATATCAAATTTCATTTGCCACTGTTATCTTCACATACACGTTCAGCAAGAACATTGACATGTGACATTAATTCTAGTCTAGTTTACATTAACCATGAGCAAACAGCCATAAAATGCCTCCTTGTGGCAAAGATTTTCATCCCTCACTTCTATAAGCACCAAAATAGCTCAGTAAGTTTACTTAGGGAGTACCTCAGCCACATAGATCAGATAATGATCTAGGTTCAATCCCTGGTCTGTGCAAAGTCAGCTGAGCATAATTGGGGTGGCAATAGGGGTGATATAGTTAGCTTCAGCTCTTGTGGATTGAAGAGATAAAAATAGGTTAGGAGTTCTTGATTCCTCTCTTAAGCATTAAGTGGGAAAGATAAGCTTGGCAGGGGACCTTTCTGACCAGTATGCGTGCTAATAGTGTAAATGACTCCCTTTGCTGAAGCCTTGTCTTTCTTTTTCTCAACTGCCTTCATCATCTTTCTGCTCGGACAGCACACCCTTGGCTCATCCATTCTACGCCAATCCCATTGTTAACCTCCCTTTCCTATCTAAGATCTTTGCATTGTTCCTTCCCAGTTTCAGAACCACCTCTCCCACAATTGCCTGTTCGACTCTGTTCAGTCTCCACCCTGCTCAAGTCACCAGCACTATCATTCTGGTGTTACATATGGTATTGCCAATAGTGAGGGTTTGTATTGCACACATAGAACTGGATTTTGTGCAGCTGTCAAGGGCAGGAATGGTGGCATCGGAGGGCGGAGAATTGCAACGCTGCCATCCGCCTGGATATCTGGTATCATGACGTCGATTCTGTCGCAACGCGATGGGAACCTATTCTAAATCACTGATACTGATTTAAAAGTATTTTTTTTAATTTTTTCTAAATAAAAAAAAATAAATAAAAATAAAAATAAAATAAATAAAAAAATAAAAAAAATAAAATTAAAATAAAATAAAAAGAAAAAATAAATAACTAAATAATAAAAAATAAATTAAAAAATAAAATAAATAAATAAAATAATTTTAAAAATACTGATTTGAAAGTATTTAAATATCATTAAAGTGGTTTAATGATAGATGAGTGATTCCGTAAACAGCGGGCAGCACTGACATACCTCTGGTTTCGCGACCAGTGAAACCTGGTGGCACAAAGGCGAGAGGACACATTGACGCGACAGATTGGCAGCCTTGAGCACAGCTGCCTCGAGGGAGAGGGGGGTTTGGAGGCCATTGTAGGACAGGGTTGCTGCAGGCTCTGCAAAGTGTTCCAGGCTACCAGGGGCTCTGCAGAGGGTTCCGGGTTCACTGCAGGCTCTGCAAAGGCATCCATGGTTGCTGCAGGCTCTGCAAAGGAGTGTGGGGTAGCAGGGGCTCTGCAAAGGAGTGTGGGGTAGCAGGGGCTCTGCAAAGGGATCTGGGATACCAGGGGCACTACAAGGGGGAGAAATGTGTGTTTGGGTGTGTGGGGGTGGAGGGTCAGTATGGGTTTGGCAAACCGCTGTGTGATAGCTCTGTTTGCTCACAGAGGAACAGAGGCTGGGCCATCATCAAGGTTGGGTTCTGTGGACCATAAGCGACATCTGCCGACAGAATTGTCACATCCTCAGGTAGCAAAGCAGGAGGCCAGACAGGGTACAGCTACGCGCAAAGGAGGCAAGAGACAACCTCACAATGACTCATTTTCAGCCATCCTGGTGTCCATTTACAGACAGTGAAATAAAGGCTCACCTTAATGCCTGAACTCTGTCACGTTCTTTCCAACTGTGGCCCCTGTGCGAGTGGATGGATTGTGTGCTAGTACCCATGAGAGACTATATGTTAACGAGGGCTTTCATCACATTGGCATGTAAATGAGGGCTATGGTCACATTGGCATAGCACTATGGGGAAAGGGGGAGGTTTACATCCCACAATTAAGGCATAATGACACAGGGCTTTCAGACAATGAAGCCTGATGGTTTGAACAAAGGAGTTTTTCATTATTTAGCAGAATATTTATATGGTACATCCGCAAACCCTAAGTGTGGCTATGTGCTCTTTGTAATCCGTTTATGGGTGCTCCCAAATGGTGTGATCCTGGCGACAGTGGCTGGGCTGGAGGCAGGCTGCTGGTCAGGCTGCCCCTTGGCCTGCAATGGCTTTGGTGGATGTCCTCTGGCTGCCTGAGGCCTGTAAGACCCCAGCTGCCAGGCGGTGTCCTGGACTGGTGCAGGACTCTCCTCAGGTGTCGCGGCCACTGGAGCTGGGCTCACTGGTGGAAGGGCTGAGGAGCTGGGTGTCACACTTGGGGGAATGCCCTGAGGGGAGCCCCCAGATGTGGCAGTCAGCCTCTCCTCCTCCCTTTGAAGGCTCTCTTGAGCCTCCCTGCTCACCAGAGAAGGACCAGGCATTGCAGAAGCCTCCGGGCTCCTGTTCCTTCTCTTGCCTTGCCACTGCTGCATCGAGCTCATGGCCAAGGCAATGATTTACAGAACAGAGTGGATCTGTGGGATGTGGCTCTCCATAAGGGTTGCCAACTTCTCAATGGAGTAAGCCATGTGCTCATAGGCCTGAGGCGTGGCAGCAGTCATGGCATGGATAGACTCCCCCGTCGTCCGCTCATGGCTGCACATAACCTCTGGCATCTGCACCAGAATTTGGCCTATCCCTCTCTGCAACTCCAGCATGCCCTGTGCTGTCGACACCAGAGGCTCGTCATCATCCTGAGGCTCAGCATGGGCCTGGCCACCCATCTGGGAGTCATCTGACTGTTGGAGGCCTCAGCTGTCTCAGCCTCCACCAGTTGTTTGCACGCATGTGTGGTGCTCTCACCAGCTTGTGACCCTGATTCTAAAGGTGAGCCGGTACCCACCAAGGTGAAAGTATCTGCCTGGTGGAGAGTGCAAGAGAGTCATCAGATGATGCACTCTCTGAGCTGTCTTCCTCCTCAGTGTGGACGCCTGTTTCCCAGTGGTTTCAGACCCATGAAAATGGCTACCTGCATGAGAGAACACAAACAAATCTGGTTAGGCTGTGCAAATCTCCTGATGCCTACCATACATTATGTGGGTCTCCAACATTGATGCACATGCTAACAGGAGACAACCCTCACTCTCTTGCACAGGGACTCCAATCTCCCCATTGGCTATTGTGCCTGCAAGCTCCAAGGTCTTTTCCTCAATGGAAGTAAGTGGATGAACATCTGAGAGTCCTCCACCTGTCCAGGCCATATCCCTCCTGTTATGAACTCTCTTGTTCTGCAAGAGGAAAGATGGAGATGGTTGAGAATGGCACAGAGATCAACATGATAGTTCAGCTCATTTTAGCCCCTCATACCCTAGTGGAGAATCTGATGTTTCTCATGTCAACATTCGCTGTCAGGGTGTTAAAGGGAGTGAGCAATGAAGGAATGTGGCCTGTGGCCGAGAGACAGCCATGCATCTGTCAGGAAGACACAGAACCCTGGTTACTCAGCCAATGCTGCAGCGCTGCTACCCTTCCCATATCACAGAACCTCCTGCGTATTCCTCAAAGAGGTGACTGGTATGGAGCACTCACCTTGGCAGAACGCAGGAGGTAATTGATCCTCTTCTTGCACTGGACCCAGTTTCACTGGGTGACCCCACGACTACTAACCTCCTCGGTAATCTCCACCCAGGCTTGCTTGTTCAGACAGCAGGACCTCTTCTTACCATCTCGGGTGCGGAGAACCTCCTGCCTTTCCCTTGCTGCCTGGAGGAGAATCTGCAGGGAGGCATCAGTGAACAGTGGGGCCACCCTGTGTTTTTGCTTGGACATCGTTTTCTGCTGTCCTCAGTGGGTGGTGGGGACAGGACCCAGTCAGAGAGAGTTTTAGTCGGCACCAAATTGACAATATATCCTGGACAGGAGTGAATGCAGGGCTGGCAGGCCCTTAAATATGGTGCTAGTACCTGCTCCGGAGTCATCTCAGGCCGCAATCAACGACTCGCTTCCTGCCCCTGCCACGTGATGGGGAAGGGGGGACCCATTCCTCCCCTATGCAAAATGGGCACCCACTGCGTAATTTCAGTGGAGTGGGTGTCCATGTGACAGACGGGAATGGCAGCCTTTACCAGACCTGCTGCCAAGATCGGTGATGGGCTCATTAAATTCAACCCACATTTGCACAGGCATGGTGCCCACATTTGCGAGTATTATGCAGCCCAGGATTGCCCTCTGCTGACCATTTCAAGATCTTCTAGACAGACACCAAAGCAATATGTATCTTTTACTTTCACATATCCTCCAGCATTGATCTCTTTTACAAGGTGTAACAGATTATGTTTTTGTTGTCATTTAACATGTATTTTATGGAATATAGTTAAAACTGCTATCAAATCAAAAGAGCTATGTGCAATAGTTAGTCACAGAGTTTGGTTATAAAATGCTCAAATCCTGTCTGATTTAAAAAAAATACTGGATTAATTTTATTCACTGATCTCTAAGGATTGATTTTTTAAAAATACATGTTATGATTCAGGCAATTTCCCAACACTCATTACTCAAGCATACCTCAAAACATAGTTTTCACAAGCAGCTCTTATGAACTGAGATGTAACATTAAGTTTATAATTTGTTTGTATTCTTTCATGGGATGTGGGCGTCACTGGCTAGGCCAGCATTTGTTGCCCATCCCTAATTGCCCTTGAGAAGGTGGTGGTGAGCCTTCTTGAACCTGCTGAAGTCCATGTGGTCTAGGTACACCCATTGTGCTGTTAGGGAGGGAGTTCCAGCTTCTTGACCCAGCGACAGTGAAGGAACGGCGATTTGGTTCCAAGTCAGGATGGTGTGTGGCTTGAAGGGAACTGGCAGGAAAATGGATGTATAGTATCTCAGGACTAACAATCTACATGTTTACTGCTGAGTTTTTCTTTTTGGAGATGGCAGAGATTACCTATTACCTACTTTACACTCAACTTCTTCAACATGTAGAAATATGCCATGCTGGCAGGTCATATAACAGGCTAATAATAATAAAATATATTTATTGTGAGACATATAATTATACAGAAGACAAACTTAAATCATCAGATGTTTCATCTGATATATAAATGATAATCTATAAACAGAATTATTTTATATCAGCAATACCTGTGTTTACAGAGTTCTCTCTCACTGTAGTTGCCCAGAAATATGGTGAAACTAAAGATGAGCTGCACTCAAGGCTTCTATACAGAAAGAAGCTGTTTCCCATCATTATGTGTCAGCTTTGAGATGTCTTTCCTTGCAGGAAACATTATTTACACAACGAATGCAGATTATGGCTCTGGTAACTGCCTCCTATAATCTTACCTAGCAGGCTTTGTAGAACCAAAAATTAGGAGAAGAGGATAGCTATAATTCATGATAGGCCAACAATAAAGGATACCAAGGTGAATTGGACATCGGAAAATTTCATTCAAAAGCAAGGAGTATTTTGGAGATTTCTTGGTTATATGTTTTAACCTGTGCTAGAATGAAATCATGATACCAGACCAAACCAAGTTGTATGGTCACCTCAATTCTAAAAAGTATACATTTCTAGAAGAGATAGCTAGAGTTGCAAGTTAAACTGTATCCAGGATTATGGATTTGTGTCACAATAAAAACAAGAAATGCTGGAAATACTCAGCAGGTCCGGCAGCATCTGTGGAGAGAGAAGCAGAGTTAACATTTCAGGTCAGTGACCCTTGTGCATTGGTGTGATGGTGTGATGTGGAGTGGTCAATCTCAAATGCATTATGTTGCAATGTCCCCGTCAAAGAGCAAAAAGGAAAATCAGACAGACACTTGATTGCTTGTTTTCCCCTGGTAGCCAGATCGGAGCTAAGACCTACAGGTTGCCATTAAACACTTCACTTTTATAGTCAGTGCTTAATCTGACCAGATCAAGATGTGAGAACCCTGAGGGAAATGGAGAGGGTAAATGGTCCTCAAAAGAAAATAAATACATATTGAAGCTACGAAGCTTTAAAGTTTGGCACAGGAACTTTCCCTTCTGGACCAGTTACTATAAATCATTAACTAGTATCGTGCCTGTACACTAGTGTTAGAAGATTTATAGCCTGTGATTATAAAGTAGTTTGTAGTTTTTGAATATACCGTGCAGGGCATTAATCCCATCCTATTCAGGACTTGAAGATTTATTGGTGGCAAATGACATTTAGATTTCATGTGATTTTTTTTCTGACTGGTTTTAAATTGTTTTCTCAAACAGGAAGTGTCTCAATCAGACTTTGACTCAAGTCAACTATGCCACTTTCCTCCACTACCTCTCCTCCATTGTTCAGGTCAATGGGACTGCTTTCACTTGGTTCTGCTCTTACCTAGCCAATTGTAGCCAGAATCACCAGCAGTGGCTTCTCTTCCCATTGCATTACCTCCTCAGCCCATTCCTCTGTCTCATCTACTTTCTGCCCCTTGGCTATGTCATTGGAAGATATGGGGTCAGCATTCAAATTTATGCTGACCATACCCAGCTCTACCTCTGCAGATACACTGCTTGTCCAATATTCAGTACGGGAAGAGCCACAATTTCCTTAGTTAAACACTGGGAAGACCAAAGTCATTCTTTTTGGCCCCTGCCACAAACTCTTGACGACAATTCCATCTAGCTCTGTGGCCATTCCCTTAGGCTGAACCAAACTGTTTGAAACCTCGCCATCCTATGTGTTTCTAAGTAGCGCTTCTGACCGCATATCCTCTCTGTGTCCTCCACTTCTACCTCCATAAATATCACCCATATTCACCCCCCGTCGAGTCCATCTGCAGTTGAAACCCTCATTTCAGGCCTTTATTCCAATGCTATCCTTGCCAGCTTCCCGTTATCCACCCTCCATAAACTTAACGTCATCCAGAAATTATTTACCTGTATCTTCTCTCATATCATGTCCTACTCGAGCATTACTCCTGCTCCAACTGATCTACAGTTGTTCCCAGTCCAGCTCTTTGGGGGGAATTTTATCCTGGCGGCAGAGATCTCAACACCCAGAGAAAACGGGCTGAGATCCCCATGGGAGGCCCGCTGAATTTAGTGCCTATCAAGCACTTTAAGTGGACAGCAGCGAGCCTTCCATGGGAATCAAGGACCCTGGTGCCAGAAGTCACACCCTTGCAGAACTAAGAGCCTTTTGACGAGGCACACAACCCCCCAGGAAACAGCCGGCATAGTTTTCTCTGCTGCGCTTCCCGTGCAGCGACAGGCCTGCCCACTGCATGGCTAATTGTGGCTGCTGTGGGAAGAGGCCCTTAATTGGGGGTTAATTGCCCAGTTAAGGATCTCAATTGATGGCGGGGCAGGAAGGCCATGCACAGGCCTTCCCGCCCCAGACTAAATTTTGGCGGCGGTGGGATGGTGGTGGGAACCATCTCCTACTAGCATCCCACCCGATTTTATGCTCTCCCCACCTCAAAGCCCACTATGGGGGAGAGCATAAAATTCCCTCCTTTAAATTTCAAGCTATTGTGATGGAGTCCTTAGTTTTGTAGGACCAGTGGGTGAGCGTGTGTGAGCTGTCTATCTGTCTGTTAGATGCACTGACTCTGGTTTCAAAGCTTGTTTTATTTTGAGACAGACTCTAACTGGAAAGTGAAACTAAAAACTTCAAGTTTCTGGGGAAATTGAAACTGGTTGAAACCAGATAAGACACAGAGTCATTTGACCAGAGGCATGTGACTAGAGCAATCCAAGCTCAGATTTCAAGATTGCAAAGTTCAAGCAGGCTGCAGGAAGTGTGGCAGTGTTTTGCAGACCAGCTACAGAGAGAAAAAAACGATTCTGGGAGCTGGTCATCAGCAAATATGAGTTACTGCAGCTATTTTCAGTTACTTAAGGCAATACCAGTGGAGCTACACCATCAAGACTTCATGAGCAGAACTACGTAAGTTCCAGAGGAGTGCGCTGTTTTGGTGGACACCGTACCTATGGAGTTCGGGCGTGTAAGGGAACTGCTGTTGGAGGAAAATCAGTGACTGCATCTTGAAAGATGGGATCCGGATATACCTGATAAGTTCAGAGATCTGAAGGACCTTGTGGTTGTAACTGGTAGCATATATGCTGAGTAGACTGCCCAGTAAATCTGAGAGATCTATCTTTGTTGTGTCTGATCGTTAATGTGTAATTTGTACAATATATATATTGACTGTGACTTGACTGTTAATTCATGTTTAATTTATGTTGATTTTGGTTTGATTGTCAAAGTAACATTTATAAAAGTGAAATCTTGTCTGTTTGGTTTTTCTATTGGTATCAGTCAGTAAATTTGATTCTTTAGGTTTGTTGATCTCCACAGGGATCAGAACATTAACATCCACCTGTTTAATCCCCTCATAGCCTCATGCCTTCTATCTCTAACCTTCTCCAACCCTAGAACACTCACCTGAACTCTGGATTCCACTGAGTCCAACTACATATGCATCTCTTTGCCCCACCATTGGTGGCCGTGCCGTCAGCCGTCTAGGTCCTATGCTATGGAATTTCCTCCCTGTGCCCTACAGTCTCTCCACCTCTTCTCCTTTGAAGATCTTCATTAAAACTCACTTCTACAACAAAATTTTTAGTCACTCCTCCTAATTACCATTTTTCAGCTCAGCACTTAGTCTTTGATTATGCCTCCATGAAGTGCATTAGCACATTTTTCGACATTAAAGGTGAGTTGTTGCTGTTTCCAAAATATTGTTCAAAGCTAGATATTCCCACAATTTGTTGCTCCTCCCATTTATTTTGTTTGTCCTTGTTTGCTTCTGTTTGAGATTTTTGTATCTGGCAAGATGCTTTGTATTTCCCTCCTCATTCGCTCTTTCTTGTGCTTTGACCTAGAATGGCTACATTATATCACGTTGATGGAAGTAAATTCAAATAACTAAAGACAAAATAAGATATTGTTCATGATGACATTCTGATGAATCAATAAAGATCTCCTAATTAACATTTTGTTACAGCCAGGTGAGGAAGTGGGGGGCCAGGGTTTCAGGCTCCCCTCTTGCCCCTTCCTCTTATTTGACCACAATAGGGTTTATTCCTTTCAAACAGTGGTTGTGCTTACCACCTCCTTAAGTGTTTTACCATTTTCCTTTACTGAGATTGTGAAAGAACCAATCGGAGAGGTTTTCTTGAGTTTTAACAAGGAAGAGGTAAGTTTATTATGCTTAACACTAACCCGATTTAAAAATACTTCTAAAAAAGTTACACATTCACACAAGAATCATACACACAAAAATAGATTGCAGGAGGGAAAATAGATTTGGTGGTTGGATTAAAGTCCAGAGTAAATTGAACCTAAATACAGTCTGTAAATCCAGTAGTCCTCAGCTGAAGCTGTATTCTTGAAGTCCTCGCTAGTCAAAGTGCACTTTGGTTGGCTCACTTTGCTCAGAGTTGCTTGAAGGCAGAATTACAGTTGGCTCTCTTCCCCTTGTTGCTGGCTGTAGCCGTCTGTAGGCTTGGAGGGTCCCCCAGGCACAGACGGTTTCTCACTTGATATTTTATAGGGAGAGAAAAAGAGTGACGGGAGCAGCAGCCTTCTTTGCTGCTGTACATTCAGGTATTTTTATATTCGTTCCTGGGATGTGGGCATTGCTGGCTAGACCAGCATTTACTGACCATTCCTAATTGCCTTTGAGAAGGTGGTGGCCTGTTGCCTTCTTGAACTGCTGCAATCCTTGGGGGTATGTACACCAACAGTATTCCTTTTCTTAGACTTTGTAGTGGTTTGATACAACTGAGTGGCTTGCGAAGCCATTTCAAAGAGCATTTAAGAGTCAACCGCATTGCTGTGGGTCTGGAGTCACATGTGGGCCAGACTAAGTAAGGATGGCAGATTTCCTGCACTAAAGGACATTAGTGAACCAGGTGGGTTTTTATAACAATCAACAATGGTTTCATATTCACCATTAGACTAGCTTTTAATTCCAGATGTATTAATTGAATTCGAACCCATGTCCCCAGAGCATGAGGCTAGGTCTCTGGATTATTACTCCAGTGACATCATCACTATGCCACCACTTCAGTTACTGCTTGTCTGTGTAACAAAATTTCCAGTTTCTTCAGTGTTGAAAAGACAGTCAGATGTTTATCCCACTCCCTTTTGTTTTTAATGAGGTCCAAAGTCTAAAACCCAAAACTTCTCTTTGGTGGGGTTGGCAGTATTTATCCCCTGGAGGGACGTCTCCATTTATGAATGCCTCAGTTAGCCAAAGCATTGTTCTGGCTGGGCTTCTTATTGGACTTTTGTCTCCAGTTCAATCTCCTGGTATTTTCAATGTAAATTGCAGTGGCCATCCTGGCTGCTAGTTTTTAAAAAGTTACTGTAGGGTTTTTTTCCCCCATTAAAAGTCTAATGCAAATTTCCAACTAATGAAATTAAACATTTCTCATTTGGCATATAGGGTTTTCCTGACAATGTCATGACCTTAGGAGATCCCAAAGCACTTTATAGTCAATGATGTACTTTTGAAACGTAGTCACTGTTGTAATGTAGAAAATGCAGATCTGTACACAGCAAGCTCCCAGATGATGATCAGATAATCTGATTTTCTGATGTTTATGAAGAGATAATGTCAGGCAAACCCCACCTGCCAAGATTGAGGCACACATTATTTCGCCCCATGAACATTAAAACTTACAATTGCAAGCCCTGACCGGAAAGACATTTCCATGATAACAATGTTGAAACAATGGGGATCCAGCAACTGCTTCTCTAAATACACAGAAGTGGTCAGACCAGTTTTGGACACATAACTGGCTGGCTGGAGTTTTTGAATTTGAACTTCCAACCAAGGAGGTTAAGGAGACTGTTCCATATAAGGAACTAGTCACATGACTAACATGCAGGGCAACCTGGGAGTCTTTTTTGAATTTGAACTCCCAAACAAAGGAATTGCCAGGCAGAATGCCATGTGCTTCTGGAACTGAAACAAGAACATCTCCTCTCCTGCCTGTCTGCTCATCTCTCAGGGAACTGAAACCATTGAAGACAAGTGAAACTCAAAAAGAGAAAGGTTTGCCACATGAACAAAGTTTTAAGAAGAGTACTGGGCCCCAATGAAATGCAAGACTACAGCGGGCTCGAAAAACTGTAACAAGATATTGCCTCAAACTGTTCTACTTATCTTTTCTTCTGCTCTTTTGTCCCTATTTTGCACATTTACATCATGTGTGCATGCTAGCGTGAGTGCGCCGTATATCTATAGGAATGCACCATTATTAAAGTTTGAGCTTAAAGTTAAGGTTTTAATAAATTTACTCTTTCTGCTTTAAACCAAAGAAAGCCTGTTTGTTCTCAGTTATTTGACTGATAATTAGAAACTGTGAACAAGGATTCACGGAAAGAGGAGCTCAAAACACAGTGTATTTAAAATTAAAACCCTGTTACAGTAGGACCAGGTAAAGACAGCAAAAGACCCCTAGACATTGCTCACCTGGTCATAACAGATAAATATTAACCAGGACGCCAGGGATAATTCCCCTGCTCTTCTTCAAAATACTGCCACAGGATCTTTTACTTCTGCCCGAGACACAGTCAGGGCCTCGGTTTAACATCTCATCCAAAAGATGGCACCTCCAACAGTGAAGACTCCAATGACGCATCAGCCTTGATTAATGTACTCAAGTTCTAGACTGGGACTTAAACCCACAACCTTCTGACTCAGAGGCAAGAGTGCTACCAACTGAGCCGCAGGTAACACACAAACTATATAGGTAGATGTTAAGTAGTGAGAAGAAGTTCACAAATGCCAGTTAATTGCAACACTTTATTATTAATAATTATTAACTCAAAATAAGAGACTGAATATTATAACACAGCAACTGAAGAACAATGACGTGTCTACCACATTCAAAATTAGTACACATAAAATTATAGAAAATTAGGCTTCCACTGATGGCCAAATGGGTAAGCCAATTCCAATGCAGCAGCAAGATATATAAGCCAGAAATCCACAAGTTTGATTCCTGCTCTGTGCTGAGTTAGCTTTGGATCAGGATCCTTGGGTCGTGGGTGGGGTGTTGGAATGAGTACAGGAAGCTTTTAAAAAGTTAGCCAGAAGTCCTGCTCCCAATTGCTACTGCAGCTTGTGTGAGAGAAAAATAAAAAGAGAACTATGTATGTGCATGGGCAAGTAATTACAATCGGATGAGGAAAGATCACACTTGGGTGTGGTGCCCTTGACAGGTCAATGGGCTAACACATGGAGAATGGGCATTGTAGAAATGTACCAGAGATTTATGGAACCATAATCTAGCAGAAGTCAGTACCTTTACAGAGAGAGGTGTAAATTAGGATGGTTTACTACTTTCTAAAATGCTAGCATTCTGCAGGAAAACATTCACAATGGCAATCAAGTCCCAACAGGTTCAAAATCCTAAACATTAAATGTCCTGTGCAAATATTTACTGACTAAAAAGTGCTGCAGTCAATTATTTACAGTTGCAAATCTGTAAATAGAGAGCTTGCAGAGCAAACTGACCTTAGAACTGGCAGCTTAAAAAGACCAAACAAAATGGAAAAAATGAAATGAAAAGCCTTTCTATTGGTTTGCAGGACACAATGTAACATGAGAACACTTAAATGCATCACTTTTACCAGTTTCAATTTCTAGTGCCATTTCAATAGAACTTTCTTGGACCAAAGTGTCTGGATCAAAGTTAGCCCCTTTATTATTATTATATCAGAGTATACCAAGTAATGCTAGATAATTTTGTGCCTCCTGTGTAGTTATTAAGAGCTAACAAATAGATTTGCATTTTATCTAACTTTTAATATTTTCAGGAGGTCCCAAAAGCTTCACAGTCATTGAAGTACTTTAGAAGTATAATCACTTAAAAATAAGGTGAAACTTCCTCATGTTAAATATTGGAACGACCAAAGCCTTTGTCTTCAATTCTTTCCCTCAGCCACCAGCTCCAAACCACTCCCTACCCACGGTCTGAGACTGAACCAGACTGTTCACAACCTGACCCTGAGTGGACTTTCCAAACTCATATTCTCTCTGTCGCCAAGACTTCCCACTTACACATCTGTAATATGAGTGGTCTCAGCTGATCTGCTGCTGAAACCCTCATGTCTTCATTCCTCTAGACTTGACTATTCCAATGCTCTGCTGGTTGGCCTCCCACCTTGCACCCTCCGTAAACTCGAGTTCATCCTCAACTCTGCTACCTGTATCCTAACTCGCACCAAATCCCGTTCATCCACCAACCCTGTGCTCACTGACCTACATTGTCTTTCATTGCCTCCCAGTCCAGCAAAGCCTCAATTTTAAAATTCTCATTCCTGTTTTCAAATCCCTCCATGGTCTCATTCATCTTTTTCTCGAATCTCTTCCAGCCCTACAATTCTCCAAAATCTCTGTGCTCTTCGATTTCTGATCTCAAGTATTCCCAATTTTTGTGACTCCACCATTGGTGCCCATACCTTCAGCTCTTGAATTCCTTCTCTAAACCACTTTACCTCACTATCCTCCTTTAAGATGCTCCTTAAAACTACCTCTTCAACCAAAATGTTGGTCACATCCTAATATCTCCTTGTGTGGTTCATTGTCAAATTATATTTGATAATTGTTCCGGTGAAGCACCTTGCGATATTTTACTATGTTAAAGGTGCTATATAAATGCAAGCTGTTGTTTTCATAACTAGAAACAGTCAGAATACACGTCAAGCTCCACACTTAAACCAAGGTCCTTCTTTAGTTTGAAGCACATTGCTTTAAGCCAACTCTTGTTACATTGTAGATAATAAATCGAATATTGGATTATTTAAGATGTGTATTGGCAGAGAGGAGGGGAGGGAAAAAATCATGATTTTACCTCACTAAATTACAAAGATATCAACAGTCAGTTCAGCAAAAATCAAGCAGTTATTCTCCAGTTAGTAGCCAATTCAGAGAGGAGCTAAAGTCTGAAAAAACTATGGGGTAGATTTTAGTTTTCACTGCCTCAACAGTGATCTGGTGGAGCAGATAACCTCTTTATTGAACTCGCCCAGCTTTTGTTCCATTGTTTTCAACTAAATGACAATACGGTGGATCACTAAGGGCGATCTGCTCAATTGCATCAGTAGCTAGAGGGTGAAGATTAAAATCTACTCCAATATATACAGCACGAACATTAAAATTCTATGATAAAATGGAGCATTAGATCACATTATATAAAGTCACTGGACCTCTGCCACTTCCACAGTTCTATCAGTCCTGAAGAAATATTCATTTTACAGTACAGGAAACTATTTGGCTCATCATACCCATGCCAGCTATCTACCATTTCCCTCTAAACTTTCAAATGTTTCTTTTTCAGATATTTATTAATTTTTGTCTCAAAAAAAATCATGGATTTTACCTCCATCATTATTTCTGGCAGGGCATTCCGTATCTCACAACCTTCTGCATAGAACAATTTCTCCTAACCTCTTGTTCTTTTGATGATGATCTTAAATTCATGTCCTCTAGTTACCCAGTCTCTGACCAATGGAAATAGTTTTTCCCTATTAATCAGATCAAAATCCCTCATAATTTGGAACACCTCTCAGATGTAAACAAAATCCAACTAACCACTCAACACTAACCCAATAATCCTGTGAAGTCTGTAAGATGAATTAGTAAGAATATAGTGTGTAGAAGAACATATTGCACAGCAAATGAAGACCCCACCAAATTCCACAACATCCACTCACTATAGAGGATGCTGAAGTGGTACAAATTGAAGGAAGGAAGTCACACATGGAGAAAATGCCTTAGAAAGTGCACTTATGATAGATTTATTATCCCAAGCCATTCTTTACACAAGGATACAAAGGACCAGGGTTAACTGCATCTCAATAATCTTTGCAAGCCACAAAATAGTCTTTTTTTGGAGTCTCATTTTAATGAAAATCTTCCTCATTGTACAGTGGTTTTATATCAGTGTCTAGGGATTATAAAAGTGTATAATCAAATTATAATAGTACGAAGCATTGCCCACCATAGCTGCATAAAGAAAATTATAAATGGCTTCTGAAAGGTTTTCAAACAGTTACATTTTAGCCAGATGGGGACTGGGGGAAAACAAAGAAAGCTGCCCTTTAGAAAAGCTTACAAACTAATGCAATGGAGGAGATATCTAGAAATCATAATGTATGATGAAACCTAGCACTGCTCCTTCTCTATCCTCTCCTTAATTTTTCACTTTCAATAATTTATTAAGATTAGCATTAGTAGATCATCCAGCAGAGCTCCTTCACTAGAGACTTATACTGTGCATCCAACTATAGTGTGAGCAGTAATGTGATAACAGAATTTTGCAATCATATTTTGTAATTAAGCTACTAAATCATTTGAAATGTAAAATCATAAGTGCTGGTTTATGGAATGATATTGTTTTCTGGCATATGAAACACTTAGATAAGTTAAAGCTATATGGACCAGAGTTTCCAAGTTTGGAAACTAACTTATGTCAAGTTAGCTGAAGCTAGGTAGAACACTTGCAGCACGTCAAAATAACATCAATGCCTCCACACTAAAAGGAGGAAAAGAAGAAACCAGTTCTTAGCTCTCAATTGCTAACCATGACTCTGTTGCAAAATACATCTGGGGTATCAGTCTCAGCTATGATGCCCTCCATGGTTGGATAACTTCATTGTTTTGGTTTACATGTGGGTTTACACGAGGTACTGAAGAGCATCTGGCTGCTCAGTCAACCATATCCTACCAAGGATCAGTGCCCTCAGGAAAGGAACCTGGGGGGAGGGTGGGAAGAGTTTCATTTTAACATACACCAGTGTGGTCCTCCTCAAATTACAATCCCTCTCCCAACAAATCCACAATCCAGTCAATCACAATCTACAACTGTGACTTTACTCACCTCAGAGTTAAAAATAAAGTTGCATTTAATAAGTACAATTTGTTTAAATAACAAATCCATCCTCTTTTCAGCCAATAAAAATGGACTACATTTTCGTGGAATCCACATCTTTTAGGATGGAGCCTATGTACAGTCTATATAAACATTCTCGAAATTCATTTCAACAGACAAAAAAATCTTTCAAAATTCTTATAATAATGTAGATAAATCATACAGGGCAGTATATTCTTATTCCATAATATATACAGGATAATATAATTGTACTTTTTTCATTAAAATGTTATCCAGTGCTGGGCAGCACTGTGTCTATACAGATACAGACCCGGTATACAGATGTACAAGGGTGCAGATGAAATTGGTCTAAGCCAGTAGCATGACATGCGTTTATGGTGAATCAGCTTCAATGGGAATGAAAATCAAGTGTGGTGTTAAACGGGTGGCCGATTTGCTACAAGCCCATTTTGTGCTACTGGCAAAGACCACTGTGTCACTGAGCAGGCCCATATGGATGTACGCCTAATTTCCAATAGCTTCAAATTATAGCCAAATAATTAAGAGTCCCTAAAGAAGGGTAAAAAGTGAAAATCAGCAGCAGAGAGTACTTGTAGGCCACTCTTGCACACATGCAATGTGAAGGACTCTGCAATAGATTACTTGCCAACTCACACAGCCAAGGATGGGGCAAGACCTAAAGCAGAAAGTAAGAACAGTGGAGAAATGTATTATTAGTTCTACAAAATATAATTATGCATCAGATATTCAAATTAAGTCAACCATTTTTTCAGTTTCACGAGTTCAATGAACCAATAATGAATTTCAATAGCAGCTCCTTAGACAGCACCTTCCAAACCTGCGACCTCTACCAACTAGAAGGACAAGGGCAGCAAATACATGGGAACACCACCACCTGCAAGTTCCCCTCCAAGTCACACACCATCCTGACTTGGAACTATATTGCCGTTCCTTCACTGTCACTGGGTCAAAATCCTGGAACTCCCTTCCTCACAGCACTGTGGGTATACGTACCTCAAATGGACTGCAGCGGTTCAAGAAGGCAGCTCACCACCACCTTCTCAAGGTCAATTAGGGATGGGCAATAAATGCTGGCCTGGCCAGCGACGCCCACATCCCATGAATGAATTTTTTAAAAAGTTGTGCCAGGAGATTAATCCACACTGGAAATGGTGGATTCTCTACACTGTCAGATGGGGAAAGGGATATCTATAAAATACATAGTGCCCTATATACAAACTCAAAAATAAAAAATATATACTACATGCAGAACAGTCCATTACACAAACTGTAGGCTCAGAGGATTGTGTATACTGCTTTAGGACACATGCACTCGTATTACTCCAGCTCCAGTGCACTGAATTGAACAGTTACTAAAAGATACCTTTATGGAGATGTAGCCCTGCCAAAACTGCCCATTGAATTACAGTGGCACAATGATAATTTAAGTGATTAGATTCAAAGGATATTACATAAAGAAGTGCAAATTTATCTTGGACAGTAGAACAAGACAGGCAGTATCGCATTGGCCACCTGTTATACACCCCACTCAGTACCACTGACCTGTACAGAAGTGAATATCAGGCGGGAAGTATAGCAGGTGCCCATTTTACACTGTAACCCAAGGTGAATTTCTACTCCTACATTTTTTAAATAAACTTCAGCCCTCCAAACCACCTGCTGATTAAAAGGTGGGCAGGTGACCTATTGCTGGTCTTGGCTGTCTAGATGTGGGAGAGCAGTTCTTTGCTTTTGCTTTACAAGTAACGGAATACTGTACATCTACAGGTAAGTAACACAGAAGCTGAAAGCCAGTATCTTGAGTTCAGTTGACAGACTTACACAAACGACACATCAAAGGAGTTTCAAAACATAGTGGAGTAGAAACAAAAAAATAAAATAACCTTAAAAATAAAGTGTTTAAAGTTGAGATATGAATCTAGTAGTCTACGTACATCACAAAAAAAAACTTCTGGAAACAATCCATAAATATAGACAGCTACTTTTCTTGAAATACAGCAAAACTTTTAACAATAAATCCAGAGGTTAAAAAAATTTTTTAAAGCATTTTAAATCAAAAGATTTTAAGTGGCAGTTTAAACATTCCACTTTTTAATCATTCAAACTAAAGTGAATCAAAGACTTTAAAAAAACAGTAGCTTAGAACTGCATTGATTTGACATAAGAATGTTGCACTGATCCTATATGTATAGTGGTGAGGTATGAATACTTATTCAATCTTCAGTTAGCCACTTCACTAAAGATTATAATTTTTGTAAATATGTCCCATCCCCCACTTCCAGTTATTTATGATATTAAATTCATCTTTGAATCTTTGGTCACACTTAGCTTTCCACTGCAGATTTCTCCACAAATATAGGGATTCACAATGCCATTGAGAGATTGAATCCACTATCCCACAGCTAAATTTAGCTTCAAAATTCTGATTGAATAAAGTCATTGAAATCCATTTTCTCCAAATAATTTATATTGCTTAAAAGCAAAGAAATAAATTCTTTGTAAAATTTCAATTCAGGTTTCTAAAAGCAATAAAATATTAAAAACAACAATTACCACAATGTAGACTGTTCATCGAGTATTGTTCTACTGAAGTTACAATATTAGGCGTATCCCCAACAATTAGACTTGTCACAAACAGGGAGAAGTGGTTAACAGAAAATATTTGTTCAACTGGAACAGGTTTGTTGAGAGGCATGGCTTCATGTGTTGAACGCACAATTGCATAAGTTTTACACATGGCACATTGGTGCATAAGAAAAACATAAAATGTTTGTGAAAAATATTATTTGCCAGTAACATGACACTTAGGAGGAAGAAATGCTCTGTGTGGATAGGAGCTCCTGCCAATGGTCAAATCTGGTCCCCATGGGAGGCAGAGGGTTTCATCTCCAAGCCAGGATCGAGATCCTGCTGATAGTCAGAGGCCTGCACTTTCCAGTTGATAAGGGGCATGCTGGGCCATAGGTGACGCTGGTACTCTTCACATTTCAAAATCAGATCCATCACTGAAGTATTGCTCCTGACCCACTTCTGAACCGACCTGTAGGTAGATGGTCTTTGTGGAAAGAAAAGGCTTTGGGTCCTTTGTAACTTCATACAATATTGCAGTCTGGAACAAAGAGAAGGAAACAAAATGAGGAAAAGCCAATCATTTTAAAAAGTGTTTAAACAGGTATTAATATAGGAGCAAGACGAGCTGTCTTTTCTCCCCATTAAACACACCTTACTTATGAGAACCTCTCCTGAAATGGATGGGCACCAGTTCCCCATACTGCTCAGTAGATTAACACAACACTCATTGGAAGGAAAATCGGTGTTAGGTTGGCAAAAAGGAAACTACCATGGAACAGGGGCAGAGTTTTCAATGAGGAATATGTCAGAGAGAATTCTACATGGTGATGGGATTGAGTAATAGCAGAATTTATATCAATTTAATCAAAGCACTTGCCCCATCACAACACCTACATCATGAGGAGCTGGTGGAGAGGGGGGGAAACTAATCAGAAATATAAAAAATATAAAAAGAAAGCCAAGTATGGCCAAAGATGAATTTAATGTCATAAATAACAGAAATAAAGTAATGAATGTGCATTAAGCAGTTCAGCTGATCTCAGCCAGGGTAGAAGTTGCAGTGTCACAATTGGCCTCAGCTCACCTGTGAGGAACAGAGAACGAAAAAATAAACAGCTGGTCCTGATCATTATCTAGCAACTTCTGATGCAAGCAGCATGTGTGGATGTTGGGTATCAGAAGTACTTAGTGGGTCTGCGATAGATAAGTCCCGTGATGGAATAGTTCATCAAATGCTTAAGAAGGAAGTAAACACATTCGCGGTGGTCGGGGAAATCAAAATGAAATGTTATTTGTCCCAATCCCATTAACAAATGCAGGATTCCGCATAGGACTGACATGTTAAGCATGGAAAATGTACTTCATGTTGACAGCTTTAAAGCATCCAACACTGCAGTCAATAGTTGCATGGTTACTCTGATCAATTATCAGTACCTTGCTGAAAGACGATGTTCCAGTTTTGCCTTGGCATTCATGACACAATACCACAAAATACTGGCAATCTGTTCTTTCATCCAGTCAATATCTTCTGGGAGATCAGGCAACCATTCCAACATTCTGTCAGGTACAAAGTATGAAGAGACAAGATTAATTAAATCCCTGTTTGCATATCCTCAGATTGAGCAATAAGGGCAGAGTAGGTCATAAAATAGAAACTCCCAACATGTATAAAGCACTCCTTGATCTCATGCTGCATGACAACTTTGCATAGTACACATTCTGGAAATGCCATGGGTGGCAGACAACACTACTCACTTCAGTCCGAACCAAATACTTCCACATCAATAGCAATGTCATATAGTCACAATATAGTCACTTTCTTTTGGAACAGATATAGAATACTGGGACACAAAAGAGAGTTTCTGATCTAAATCAACATGATTCAAAAATACAAATCATGAGAACAACCTGTAATTTATAAACATACCCTGGACAGTGCTAAATATTCTGGCCCTTTTCTGTTAAGCTTGGGCAAAATTTTGTTTGATAATACTTCTGTAATGAGCCTGGGGACATTTTACTACATTAAAGGTGCTATATAAATACAAGTTGTGGCTGTACACGAAAACCCTGTCGGGTAACAAGCTGTGGGCAAAAGCGTTTCAGGTAGGCAAATCTAATTAAAACTTTGTGGTTATCCTATTAGACAAATATTCCTCTCTTTTCAGGTGAAAGAAAAGTCAATGGGCAATTTCCAGCTTATCCCATGGAATGTCAGCAACTGCAAGAGATTCCAAGCTCCCTGAACCAACCATTTTTCTTTTAATTTCCAACTAATGCAGCATAATACTGAAAAATAGCCTAATTATACAGTACTGAGGCTACTTGAAAACCAGACTTAGTTCCAATATTGAAAGATGAACTCTATGCTACAAAATAAGCATTAGAAATAAACGTCCACTTTCTCCATCTGTCTTCCTTCAATTGGACAGGTAGCTCCATGCCGTGGACCAATAACTTCTGACAGCTGCAGTGGCAGACAGCACTGTGCAAGCCAAGACTTGCTAGGGCTAATTCCACAAGCTCATGCCCCATTGCAGAAGTCATTCTTGAAAGTAGCATGGTTCAGAAACATGGCTACAGTATTGTAGTGATTATCTACTCATTATCTAACCCAGTGCTCCTGCGAATGTGGTTCCCCACTGGGAGCACGGGATTAGGGAATTAGCTCCATTAGTTTTACCTTCTCTTGAACTGAACCTCAGTTATTCTGAGGTGCTCCACCTAACAGCTTCGTTGATAATAGCCAAACCATGCAGTTCAATGCATACTTCAGCTGATTAGAAGATTTCTGATTTCCCACTACAGGCCCAGAGGACAGTGAATAGTCCCTAATGATGACATGGAGCAACAGAAATTGCAAACTTACTTTACACTGAATGAGACTGCCGATTCCAGAGGCAAGGTGTATGGAAGCATCATGGCAGAGACTAGGCGGACTGGCAGCATGTTTGAAAAGATTGCACGGAAACTTCTTTTTTCAGCACAGGCTTCAATTAGTGCTGAGTAAAAAGAACATGAATACAGAAAATCAATCAGCTTCCAATCAAAACAAATTACTATGAACATGTATATAATCTTTTTGTGGGGGAGGGTCAGCTGATCGGTCAGCAGCTCTTGGAGGCGGGACTTCCTGCCTCAGAGGGCGGAAGTCCTGCCTGATGCCAATTAAGGGCCTGGGCCATGCAAAATCACTGCGTGGCTTCTAGGTCCAGTTGAGGTGGGCCTCTCCCCCAACTTTTAAGCTGGTGGGCGGGGCTTCTGCCGCCATTTAAATTTCCAGCCATAAATTGAGCTGTCCTGACAATTGCACAACCCAACAAGCGGGGGCAGAATTTCACATGAAAAGCAGTCAAAAAACAAGTTTGGAAAATTAGGTCTATTTTGACAGAAATCAAAAATTCATCAGCATCAGGATACATTAGGAATGAGATTTTTTATATATTTTTTTTAAAAAGCCCTGCTTGTATTATAAATCAATTTAAATATATGGAGCTTCCCTGAAAGCGCAGTGATCAAAAACATTACTTAGTGCAATGGAGTATTAAGCCACATAGACCAGATAATCTCATCCAACTATCCACAGGTAGCTGGAGATGAGAACATTTTATGTATGAATAGATGCATCAAAGCAAGCTACTTTTTCATGGCTGTTATAGTACAGTTAGATCAGCTGGCAGTCCTTTTCCTCTCTCCTCAAAATATCCAACCTCGACTCCACTGTCCTTGCCCCATCACCAACTTTCCTTTCCTCTCTCAAGTCTTGAATGTGATGCCGCCTCCCAAATCCGCACCAATCTTTCCTACAACTCCAAGTTTGAATCTTTTCAATCAGGTTTCCATCACTGCCACAGTACTGAAACGGCCCTAAACATCGGCATAAACTACATCCTCTGTGACTGTGGTGCACGATCCCTTCTCATCCTTTGTCATGATTGGCAACAAAATCCTCCACTCCAACAAATCTCCTCTATTGTCCAACTCAATGTGACTACACTTTCTTGGATCCACTCTTACTTATCCAATTATAGCCAGAGCATCTCTAGAAATGGTTTCTCTTCACGCCCCTGCCCCCTTGCCTGTCTTTCGTTGCCCACCCCCTCCCCCACACCCTTCCTCATCTACATGCTGCCCCTTAGAAACATCATCTGTAGACATGAGATCAGGTTCCACATACACTGACAACACCCAGCTCTACCTCTACATCATCAGCAAGTTTACGCAAAGTAGCTGAAACATACAGAACAGTCTGGCAAGTTAGCAGATCTCAGCCAGGGCTACAATACACACATAGAAACTTGCTTCAAGACCTTTGGATGAGAAAAAAAAGGTTATTTGACCCAACTTTCCCACACTTGATTATTATTCTGTGACCACCTCGCACCCTCTGCCAGAAGTGTACACATGGATACTGGAGAACGACCACATTGGGCTTGGCCAAGCTGAATGAGGTGCTGCAGAGAAAACCAGCACCCATGGAATGATATACTGAGCAAGAAAAGACAATTCCCCCTTGAGCTGTCAGACTGCAGGTGACCCTGTAGTCTGTGCTTTGGGAACATAAGTAAGCCTTTCAGGCCCTCAAGTCTGTTCCACCATTCAATTAGATCATGGGTGACCTTTACTCACCTTGGTGAAGTCGTGGAGATAGATGTTTCAGGATCTGGTCATCATTCCTATTCACTGTGTCTAATATTCCCGCTTGACCTCCTTCTACTACTGCCATTGCCTCCTTATCATCACCATCATCAGCAGCTGGACCACATTCATTCAAAGTTGATTGGGAAGGGTTGCAAAAAGGTTGTGGCTGGTTCAGCAGAGCTGTATAGTGGAAGTAGAAAAAATATATTGTTAGTTCTTAGTCTTTTCATATGTTCTTTGGAATGAAAAAAGCAAATATTGATTACTGTTTTACTGAACTGCATAAAATGTAGATAAATTCATTGGTGCTGGAAACATTAAAGGAAAGCAACATGGCATTTGGGCTCCTACCAGAAACAACAACTTATTCCTGACACAGAAGTCCGCTCCCATAATAAACCAAAGTATTACCTTATGCACAAACACCTGGGTGTAGTTTATGTCTGATACTCGCTAAGCAACTCAACTAGATAGAGGTGACTCATCCACCTTCTATGTGGCTTTGGCATGAGACCAACACCATCACTGGCAACAATTTGTATTTATAAAGTGCCTCTGACGTAGAAGAATATTTTAAAGAACTTCGTGGAAGTGTAAGGAAAAATGAACACTAACACAAAGGAGGAAACATTAGGCCAAAATCATGGTCAAAGGAGGTGGATTTTAAAGGAGGTCTTATAAGGATAGAGAAGTTGAGGCATGTAAGAATGGTCTTTCAAAGCATGGCAACTGAAAGAACAGCCACCAACAGTGGGGTGAAAAGAGGGGAAATGAAAGCACAAGAGGCCAGAGTCAGAGAAAATGAGAGTGTGAAGGGAGAGGTTTGTTGGGCTGGAAGAGATTACAAGGATAGGGAAGAATCTAAACACAGAATGAAAATTTTATATTTGAAGTGTTGGGGAATTGTGAGCCAATGAGAGAACAGAAGTGATCGGTGACCAAGATTTTGTGTGGGATAGGATACAGGCAGTTATGGATATACTGAAGTTTACAGCAGGTAGAAGATGGGTGTGGAGCTAGAACAGCTAGATTAAATCTAGAGGCAACAAAGGCAGAAATAAGGTTTTCAACACCAGATGGCCCAAGGTAGGGGTAGAGGAGGAGTAGGCGACCTTGGCTTAAAATTAATCTTAAAACATCACACTCAAATTGGAAGTTGCACATCTATTAAAAACCAATGCAATGGTTAAACACAACACATCTGTTGTAACCTTTTTAAAAGGTCAAGGTATTCTTATAAATAAAAACAAACATTTTAATTACAAAACCTGCTAAGAATGAATATGCCATTAAAAACAATCAAGATAATGCCAGCAGGGAAGGTGCTCTAGTCCTGGTCCAAAATGGCTCAATTTGTGTTAATCATGCTTTGAACCAGCTGTCAAGTGCACATTTGGAAGAACCCAAACATCTATGTGTCTTTTATCATCATCCCTTTGTGTTTATAGGTTTTGCAGATTGTTGTCAATGTTCAAGTAGATCACTTGGTTCGGGTTGACCTTCAAAGCCTGTTATGATAATTTTTTAAAAATCCATACATTGTGGGCATCAGTAGTTTCATCTGCCGTTGAAGTGCAGGGGCAAAACGTGGCTCTGTCGGTATGTCTATGCAAGTCCCACAAAGATTACATTTCCTTGGTTCATTAAAGGAGATTGTTATTGGTCTCAAAAGCATTTATCCGAAGCTCTGCAAAAGAAAGTTTTCAAGAGGCTCTATTCTGACTGGTTTAGGTGATTCACCCTTCATGTTCTGTCTCCAGACTGTTGTATTTGAACTCATTTAATAGCTCCTTCACAGCAAGAGGGTAGAGGAAACACTACAAGGATGTCCTTAAAGCCTCCCTGAAAAAATGTGACATCTCCACCGATTCGTGGGAATCTCTTGCCCGAGAACACCCAAAATGGAGAAGAAGCATCCGCGATGATGCCAGCCAGTTCGAACAACGTCAACATGCCCCGGCAGCGACCAAGTGCAAACAGCGGAAGAAGCGTTTGGAATTTCGAGCATCCCATTTACTCGCCTCACCAAACGCCACCTACCCCACCTGTGGCAGAGTGTGCAGATGCAAAATTGGACTATTCAGTCACCTAAGGACCCACAATCCTAGAATGGAAGAAAGTCACCCTCATTCCTGAGGGACTGCCTAAGAAGAAGGAAGGAGACTGCTGCTTCTGGGAATAACCTGTTTGGCAGGTTAGTCCATTACAAAACTTGAATGACATGCCAATGATACATTTTCTGAAGTAAAAAAGGAGACACAATTCAGAGCTCCTACATCTGGTAACAATAAAAGCCTGGGAAGAGAATCCCACATTATTTTATGTTTAAAGTCACAGAGAGTGAGTGAGGGCTTTCATTTGGAAGTACTGGACAGTTCTTGTTGGACACGAGAAAGAGTGAGCTCAAATTGTATATTCTGGAGGAACCAGCTAGGAAACACCAGAGAGCTGGGTTTGAGACGTAAAGTAAAAGAATATAAATAACTGTCAGACAGCATATTAGTGGATTGGATTGATTATATGTTGTCTTGCCAAAAAGCTTCAGCAGCAGTACTTGGGACCCAAAAGCCAGAGAGGGCTACAATCTCATTCAGATAAAGCCACTAACTACAATAGTGCAATATTATGAGCTATTTCATTTTGTCTAAAACAGTAGAACCAGAGGACACAGCCAATTCTTGAAGGAGGATAAATTCAAAACTAACGTATAGAAAATATCTTTTGAGTGGGAGTGGTCAAGCTATGGAACAGACTCCTGAGGGAGATGGCGGAAGCAGATAGTATTGATTCATTCTAATATAAATTTTGGGATACAGTTGTTACGACCAAGGCTGGAGGAGTGCACTGTCTTTCTCTAGTTCCACTTCTCCATGAACCACAACACATATTTAAATGTGTACTCAGTTACCAATACAGCCAATTATATACTTTATGTTAGTTTCCAGAATAAAATCCACCAACCGGGTTTCTTTAATAAAGAACAAAATTATTACATTTATTATAAAACGAGACGTATTCAATAAAGATGCAAAGCTTATTAACATACAGGTTGAAATATTAAAGTTCCCTTCTACATTACACACGCATGTACGAAAGAAAAAATAAAGAAATTGTCCCTGCAGAGATCTCTGTACAAAAAAGGACAAAAAAAATATTTTGGCCAAATACTTGTCAATTCCTGAAGAGAAAAGGTTAAGATATGGGATGTCCCAGCTGGTCCTTTATTCTGGCATCCAAATATGCATAGACAGCTATCACTGGGATCTTTTTGGAGCAGTTCTTTTCAGGCGATGTCAAGGAATAGTCTGGCAGGCTTTCCAGGAGAATCACTGCATCAGGGGTTTCAGCTATCAGACTGGAATCTCAGGATTTCTCAAAGAGGTGGAAAAGGGATGAGCTTGTGGCTTCTCTCTCAGCAGGCTTACTCCCAACTGACTCAAAACAATATCCAAAATGAAGCCAACTCTGGACCACCTTAAATCTTGACATGCCACTTCTCTGTAAACAACTCCCATAGTCATCAAGACTCCTGTTGTTTAGTTAGTTTAAGACATGTGACTTCCAGGAAGGGTTTGTTTTTAAACAAAGTTTCAAGTCCTTCCAGTGACTTTAAAAAAAAAACTGAAGTCCAGCACCTATGGAATCTCTTCAGTCTTTCAAATGAATCAATTTCCACAATTCTTAAATATGTGTCCTCAAAACATATTTTTAAAAATGGAAGCACTTTCATAACACAGTCAATGAGCAATTTGAGCCGTGACATTTGGTCAGTGTAGCATGCTTCCGAGGAAAAAGGTTAGCGGAAGTTTTCCCACTTTAGTCTGCCAGGCCCTAATTTTCTGACCACTCACTTTAATGGGTGGAAACCAGTGAGCTGGCGAGGACTGAAGTGAAAGTCCCTGACGACTATACCTACGTGAACACACTTCACTATATTTGATAAACAACCACAACCTGACCAAGACTAGTATAGTAGGAACATCAGAGCTAGTGCAAAGACAAACAGGCTGTCCTGCCAATTTTCATTTCATCGACCCAACAAGAGAGGCAAAAGTTCACATCTGAGTCATTGAGAAGGAATTAAAAAGCTGGCATGTTTAGAAAATTAGATCCATTTTGATAGAATTCAAATAAACAGTCATCAGCAGAGAAATATGAGGAGCAAAATTTATAATTTTTTTTAAAAAAAGCTCTACATGGATCATGAACTCATTTAAATATATGGAGCTTCCCGATAGCCCAGAGAGTATAACCACTGCTCAGAACTGTATTAAACCACATGGACCAGATAGTCTCAAGTTTCAATTCCCAGACTGTGCCAATTTAACTGAACTCAGTGAGGCAGCAGATGCATCACTACAATTAGTCTCAGTACCACTGGATAAGGGAAGGAGAAAAAAAAAATCTAGGCAGGATTTCTGTTCCTGAACACAATCCAACGCCATCTGCTGCAGGACCAGATATGATGCTACTTTCAGTTAAATAATTCTGCTTTCTGGTTAATTGTGTGTATACAGATATTTTTCCTGTGTGCTGTATTCACTTCAGCTCTTTTTAATAAATATGTTTTTCAGTCCACGTATATATATGCCAGTTATCCCAATACACAAACTGTTTTGACTTGTTTTAAACACTGCTGCAGTTCACAAATATCTGCTAACTGTGCTGTGCCAAAATTTAAGCGGGCACCGGTGCCTGTTGAACTGTAAAATGGCAAAAATTCCACATTTCTGAAGGTGACAAGAGGGATGCAAACTGACACCAAAAGAATATGCTTTGGAGTGCTGTTGCTTAGCATCACCACAAGATGGCAAAAAAGCACCTAGAAGCAAGCTTCCAATGCAATGATCAGAGGAAGTATATACAAAATAAACTGAACAAAATCGGCTGAAGGGTTTGATTATTCCAATCAATCAGTAAACACAGCCCTTTATCCTTCTTCCATTTTGCAAAAATCCACACTATGATCCTCAGTTGGATGGTATGGAGTTGTCAAGGCTACAGTCCTTGTCATAGACATCATGAATGCCACAATTTGATTGATCCAACAGGAGGCAAATTAGAAAGTAAAACTACTCTGCCCTCTTCCCCTCCAGGAAGTTTTTTTCTCTCTATGTAGAATCTGAAGAACAGTGATGCTTCCTAGCAAGTAGCCCAGAATGAATGTAACAAGACTTGAATTATATCAGGTCATTCTACAGTTATGGCAGCCAATGGAAGCTGATTCAATGTGATTTTGCTTTCCAATATGTAAAAGCTATTCTATAAACCAACAGTTAAATTAAACTCCTAGTCCTGTGCTTTTGAAAGTCAGCAACAGGGTTACACCTTTTGATTTTTCTTTGCCATCCCTGAAATTTAGGATTATAGCAATGGTAAAATATGTGGCAGCCATAAAAACAAGGTTTCCACCAACAGTATTGCCTCAAGACCTCCCATAATTGAAACAGTTTTAGATGCAATTACCAGCACCATAGCCTTAAAACTAGCCAAGTCTGGGAGCAGTGGGTTGCGGGGGGGGTGGGGGGATGCGTCGGGGGGTGGAATTCAAACCAACTATAATCAAAAAGGTTGCCTACAGAGTGATTTGTAGGTGCAGTTTTTATTTTCAATTTTACCTGTAGGAAGTTGTGTGACATCAGAAGAGGACAAAATCATATGTGGCTGGCAGACAGGCCCTGTCATTGAATGTAGCTTTCGTCAATTGCAGCAAGTGTGTTGTGACCAAAGTGATAACATGACCCTGTTTTATCTTTTACATCTTTCAGCCTCCCCACTGAATTAGGATGGTGGCCTATTTATTGCTAAGTGGAGATTAAATGATTAAGTGACAAGGAATGCAAAGTTCAGCACATCCATTATGTTAGGGTATAAATTTTGATCTGGGGTTTCACCAAAGGAGGACTTATTCTTATATCTTGTTTGATCACACTTAACCATATAAAACAAGCGATAGAAGATTGCAACATCTGGCTCCACATAAGTTCATACACATGGAAAGAGGACAACATGGTCAATCTGCAAACCTCTGCACACTTGTCCTTATGGATGCCTGTGGAGATAGCATGAACCAAACTCTGGAATAGCTACCAGAAAAGAGATTGGATAAAATTAAATAAGAGGAATTTTGGCTTCAGGGATGGGGGTTCTTTAACATCTGCACTGAGAATGTCCAGACTAGAACAGGAAAATAAATTTGACATCAATATTTACTTCAATGGACCAAAGGGTGCTCCAAAACTAAACTCACTGAGGAACAAATGGAACGCAAGATCGAAGTAGACCTTGACCTTCCTTCTCCCTTTGTCTATAAAGATGGTTTTGAGATTCTTATGATGAAAGGTCACAGACCTGAAACGTTAACTCTGCTTCTCTCTCCACAGATGCTGCCAGACCTGCTGAGTATTTCCAGCACTTTGTTTTTATGTCAGATTTCCAGCATCTGCAGTATTGTGCTTTTACTTAAGATTTTTACCGTCTCTTTAAAAGCAAAACTATTGTGTAGATGCACTGTTGAGTTATCCAGACGCACTAAAAGTATTACAGCTTTTCTTTAGGCTACATGATATGCAATGGTTGCGACTGCCTCTACTAATTAAATCCAATTTTACAGAATATCATTCTCACAGACTTAAATTGAGTGTAGAGACAGCAAATACATCTGCACATTTAGAAAGGATAGCAGGAAAACATAGGTCCACACTCACCATTCCTCTTGAGGAAGTCAAGTGCATCACTGTATCCTTGTTTGCACATATCCCGCATCACCTGCCAAACAGATTAAAACATATTGAACAAATTAATCTACATTAGAACTGGGCATGCCAACTGCTAACTGTGCATAAATCTTCATATACTTTTCATGAGTATTAACTATGCCCACTGTGGAATGTTCATAGGACGCTTCAACAAAAAATATTTTTATAACATGGAAATGTAAAGAATTAAGGCAAACCACATTTCAGAAGTGTGTTTGTCCATCTTAATCCAAGTTCTACATGTACTTTTCTATCTCCTACTGTTGTCTTTTGTTTGAAAACCAGCTCCATTTGGTCTGGACCACTTTGGCAATCTATCTGTATCATAACATCAAAAAGCACTATGGAACTGAAACCTGCCTGATAGTAGTGATGCTTTAATGGTCAAAATATGAACTGTGCTGGTGAACAATGTGAAAATAGTATAGCTTTGCATCTGCTGGAATGGAAAGTGTGTTCCAATCATACACCCTGCTACTGATGCTCCTTTATGTTTATACCTTGCAGCATCCAAAGTCTTAAGCTCTGATCTGCAACCGATTCATCTAGTTCTTGCAGGGACTTGCCTGCTTTCAGTGAATAACACAGATTTTGTAAATAAAGCTCACATTGGCTTTGGGAACCCTGCAATGCCGGTCGTTCTTTGTCACATTAGTAAGGTGATGAATCAGGAGAAATATGTGGGATAAGGATTCTTTCCAAAGCGAAAATAGCCTTAAACTGGCAACTGGAGGATTATTATACTAAATTAAATTGCTTACAGGTTAAAAAGTGCTTAATATGCCAATCCAACCCTTGCAGGTTTGAGATGGTCAGGTATAACTTAACTGAGCCAGCTGCACTCCCAATGTACTCTCTTTCAATTTCCAGGAAACCAGCTGATGCAGGGTTATAAAATGTTAATAATCAGTGACCAATGGTCCCAAATAGTTTGTTACTAGTTGCACCTGCTCCAGATTAGAGCTCAATATTTCTGGTTTACTGGTGTCCAGGGCAGAAGTTGAGGTACTCACTACTTTCCCAGTCCCTGGTTCAACTCCAGAAAACCTGTGGATTGGGTAGCAGATTGGTTATGTTACTGGACTAGTAATCCAGATGCGTGGACTAACTTATTTGGTAGATGAGAGTTCAAATCCCACTATGGCAGCTGGGGGAGGACTTAAATTCAGTTAATTAAATAAATCTGCAATAAAAGTCTAGTATGGTGACTATGAACCCACCGGATTGTTGTAAAAGCCCACCTGGTTCACTAATGTCCCTTAGAGAAGGAAATCTGCCATCCTTACCTAGTCTATCCTACATGTGACTCCAGACCCACAGTGACATAGTTAACTCTTAACCACCCTCTGAAATGACCTAGCAACCACTCTGTTGTACAAAACCACAATGACAAAAAATAAACATAACAATGGACTGATAACCTAGACACAGGATTGAGTCACAATAAAGTCACACCAAGCCCAGTCAACCCTGCAAAGTCCTCATCACCATCATCTGTGGACTTGTGCCAAAATTGGAAGAGCTGGCTCACAGACTAGTCAAGCAACAGCCTCACAGTCATACTTACAGAATCATATATTCCAGCCAATGTCCCAGACTCTTTCATCACCATTTGCTGTCCCACCGGCAGCATAGTGGTATACTATCAGGAGGGAGTGACCCTGGGAAACCTCAATATTGACTCCCGATCCCATGAACTCTCATGGCATCAAGATGAACATGGAACATGGAAGTTTCCTGTTGATTACCCCCTACTGCCCTCCCTCAGCTGCTAAATCAGTACTTCCCCCATGTTAAACACCACTTGGAAGAAGCGCGGAGGACAGCCAGGGCACAGAATGTCCTCTGGGTGGGGGATTTCATTGTCCCTCACCAAGAGTGCCTCAGTAGCATCATTGCTCACTGAGTCCTGAAGGACACAGCTGCCAGACTGGGCCTGCGAGAGGTGACGAGAAAACCAACACAACGGGAAAAACTGAGTTGGCATTGTCTTCAGCAATCTCCCTGTCGCAAATGCATCTGTCCATGACGCTATTGATAGGAGTGACCACCGCAAAGTACTTGTGGAGATGAAGTCCTGTCTTCACAGTGAGGACACCCTCCATTGTGTTGTGTGGCACTACCACTGTGCTAGATGGGATAGATTAAGAACAGATCTCGCAGCTCAAAACTGGGCATCCATGAGGTGCTGTGGACCATCAGCAGCAGCAGACATGTATTCCATGACAATCTGTAATCTCATGGTCTGGAATATCTCTGACTGTACCATTACCACTGTGGAAGCAGCATGCTAATATAGACAGAGCTAAGTGATCCCACAACCAACGGATCAGATCAAAGCTCTGCAGTCCTGCCACATTCAATTATGAATGGTGGTGGACAATTAAACAACTAACGGGAAGAGAAGGCTCCATGAACATCCTTAAAATCAATGATGGCAGACCCCAGCACATGATTGCAAAAGACAAGACTAAAGCATTTGCAACCATTCTCAGGCAGTAATGCAGAGTGGATGATCCATCTCAGCCTCATCCTGGGTACCCGACCATCACAGAAGCCAGTCTTCCGCCAATTCAATTCATTCCACATAACAAGAAATGGCTGAGCACACTAAATACAAAAAAGGTTATGGGCCCTGACAGCATCCCGGTTGTAGTGAACACTTGTGCTCCAGAAGTAGTCGTGCCGTGAGCCAAGCTACTCCAGTACAGCTACAACACTGGGAGCTATCTGACAAAAGTATAAAGTTGCCCAAATATATCCTTGTCCACAAAAAAGGGAAAGTTCAATCTGGCTAATTATCAACCCATCACCCTACTCTCAATCATCAGCAAAGTGATGCAAGAAGTTGTTGACAGTGCCACAAGTGGCACTTACAATAAGCTGCTCACTGATGCTTAGTTTGGGTTCTGTCAAGACCACTCGGCTCTAGACCTCATTGTAGTCTCGGTCCAAAAATGGACAAAAGAGCTGAATACCAGAGTTTATATGAGCATGATTGTCTCTGACATCAAGAAAGCATTTGACTGAGTATCACATCAAGGAATCCTAATAGAATTGAAGTCATTGGGACTCAGAAGGAAAATCCTTCACAGGCCAGACAAGGGGAGGCAGTGGCGTAGTGGTATTGTCACTGCACTAGTAACCCAGAGACCCAGGGTATTGCCCTGGGGGCATGGGTTCAAATCCCACCACAGCAGAAGGTGGAATTTGAATTCAATTAATAAATCTGGAATTAAAAAGCTAGTCTAATGATAGCCATGAAACCATTGTCGATTGTTGTAAAAACCCATCTGGTTCACTAATATCCTTTAGGGAAGGAAATCTGCTGTCCTTACCTGGTCTGGCCTACATGTGACTCCAGACCCACAGTAATGTGGTTGACTCTTACATGCCCTCTGAAATGGCCTAGCAAACCACTCATTTGTATCTAACCGCTACGAAATCAATAAAAAGGAATGAAAAACCCCCTTCCTAACAACACTGTGGGTGTACCTACCCCACACGGACTGCAGCGGTTCAAGACGGCAGCTCACCACCACCTTCTCAAGGGCAATTAGGGATGGGCAATAAATGCTGGCCTAGTCAGCGTTGCCCACGTCCCATGAATGAATTAAAAAAAAGACTGACCTTGCACAAAGGATTGCGGTTGTTGGAGACCAATCATCTCAGGACATCAAGGCAAGACAGTTCCTCAGGGAAATGTCCTAGGCCCAAGCCTCTTCTGCTGCTTCAATGACTTTCCTTCCATCATAAGGTCAGAAGTAGGAATGTTTACTGATGATTGCAGTGTTCAGTTTCATTCAAGAAGTGTGTGCCCAGATGCAGCAAGCCCTGGACATACTCAGACCTGGGCTGATAAGTGGCAAGTAACATTTGCACATCATAAGTGTCAGGAAATGACCAACTCCAACAAGAGAAAGTCTAACCACCTCATCTTGTCATTCAACGGCATTAACATCGTCTAACCCCCACTGTCAAGATCCACATTGACCAGAAATGTAACTGGATCAGCCACATAAATACTGTGGCTACAAGATCAGGTCAGAGGTTGGGTATTCTGCAGTGAGTAACTCTCCTCCTGACTCCCAAAGCCTGTCCACCATCTACAAGGCACAAGTCAGGGGTGTGATGGAATACTTTCCACTTGCCTGGATGAATGCAGCTCCAACAACACTCAAGACGCGTGACACCATCCAAGACAAAGCAACCCACTTGATCGGCACCCCATCTACCACCTTAATACAATCCTTTCACCATCAGCACACTGTGACTACTGCAGTGCATACTATCTACAAGATGCACTGCAGCAATTTGCCAAGGCCTCTTCAACAATACCTCCCAAACCAGTCACCTCTATCACCTAGATGAACAAGGGCAGCTGGTGCATGAAAACTCCACCACCTCCAAGTCGCATACCATCCTGACTTGGAAATATAGTCACTGATCCTTCAACATGACTGGGTCAAAATCCTGGAGTTTCCTACGTAATAGCATTGTGGATGTACCTTCATCACACAGACTGCAGCAATGGCAGTGCCTCACCATCACCTTCTCAAGGGCAATTAGGGATGGGCATATTGTTACAACTAAGGCAGGAGCAATGCACCGTCAATTCAGTCCCATCACTCCACAGGTTGCAGCATATTAAAGTTTTCCCACCCGACTGGAAAACAGTCAAATTAAACACTCTGGTAACCCCCAGAATAAAACAGACCAAACCAGGTATCTTTAGACAACAGCAAATTAACTATTTATTAAAAAACTAAATCTTAAACACTATTAAGATAAACCTATGTCGAAAGACCTCATAACTTCTTATTTTAACCTAACTCCCTCATTCACACACATACATTCAAAACTAACAGCCAGTTTTAAAAGTGGTATTCTTAAAAATTAGCTATTTCTCAAGAATAAATAAATAATTAAGTCTTTGTGGGTTACATTTCTGATGGGTAATTCTAATGTGAAAATAATCAAATGCCTCTCCAAGACTTCACACAGAGTTGATGAAGTAGTCCCTCAGTAGATAGGCATTCAAAACACTTCGGCTGTAGCAGGCATCAAATAGTTCCTTCAACGATGAGCACAGTAATAGGTCAACTGCATCAGTCTACATTGAATGCTGCTGGAGGGCACAGAGTGTGCAGAAGGGAGTTTGGAAATTGAGGGAGTTCGGGTAAGGAGAACTATAAATTGAGAAGAAAATAAATTTGAGTGCATAGAGTGTAAAATGGGAGTTTGGTGTGTGAAGAAGGGGCACCTTTCTTTCTTTCTTCTACCCTTTTTCAGCCTCCAGTAGCTGCCTCGCTCTTCGGTACAGGGGAAGAAGTTGATTGGAGAGTAACTGGTAAGTTACTTTACTTCTCATTGTAATAAAAAGTTTTTAAAGATACATTATGACAGGTCAGCTCAGGCAAGTGGTACGTCCTGCAGTATGCGGGAAGTCATGGACGCATAACATGCCACTAGACGAACAAATCTACAGTGTCACTGGCTGCAGAAGCTTGAGCTCCGGGTTTCGGAACCCGAGTGGCGGCTGGAGTCATTGTTGTGCATCTGAAAGGCAGAGGAGTACGTGGATAGCACATTTATGGAGGTGGTCAAATCACAGGTTAGGAGCATGCAGGCAGAGAGGGAATGGGTGACCGCCAGGCGGTCTAAGAGAACCAGGCAGTCAGTACATGAGTCTGATGAGTCCATGTTGCTTGCTAATCGGTTTTCCATTTTGGTTACTGGTGAGGGCGATGGTTCCTCGGGGAAGTGCAGCCAGAGCAAAGTCTGTGGCACCACGGATGACTCAGCTGCACAGGAGGGGAGGGAGAAGGGAGGGGAGGGAGAATAGTGGAAGAGCAATAGTGATAGGGGATTCGATAGTCAGGGGATCAGACAGGCATTTCTGGGGCAGTAAACGTGATGCCAGCATGATGTGTTGCCTCCTTGGTGCCAGGGTCAAGGATGTTGCGGAGCATCTGCAGGACATCCTTCTGGGGGAACCAGAGGTCAGGGTCCACATTTGGTACCAATGACATCGGTAGGAAGAGGGATGAGGTCCTGAAAGCAGATTTTATGGAGTTAGGAAGGAAATTAAAAAGCAGGACCTCCAAAGCAGTAATCTCAGCATTACTCCCAGTACCACATGCTAGTGAGCATAGGAATAGGAGGATTGATTGATTGAACACGTATCTGGAGAATTGTTGTCGGAAGGAGGGCATCAGATTTATGAGGCATTGGGACCATTTCTGGGGCAGGTGGGACCTGTACAAGATGGATGGGCTATACCTTAACAGGACCGGAACCAACATCCTTGCAGGGAGATTTGCTAGTGCTATTGGGGAGGGTTTAAACTAGCTTGTCAGGGGGATGGGAACCTGAAGGGTAGCTCAAATTGGACGGAAGTAAGGCTGGTAACAGGAAGTCGAAAAGTGGCAAGTGACATTAGAAGGCAGGAGAAACAAAGGCGAGCATCAACTAGGCTTAGAATGCAGAATGTCAAGACGACAAGGTTAAGGGGCACTCTACCTGAATGCACACAGCATTCACAACAAGGTAGATGACTTAAAGGCCCAAACAGAGGTAAATATGTATGATCTAATTGCCATAATAGAAACATGGCTATAGAGTGACCAAGGTTGGGAACTGAACATTCAAGGATATTGATCATTTAGGAAGGACAGGCAAAATGGGAAAAAAGAGGTGGTGTTACGCTTATAATAAGGGATGGGATCAGTACATTAGTAAGAGAGGATCTCAGATCAGAAGAACAAAATGTGGAATCTAATTGGGTGGAGCTAAGAAACAGCAAGGTCCAGCAAACATTGGTAGGAGTTGTTTACAGTCCACCAAATAGTAGTGTTGTGTGGGGCATGGCATTAATCAGGAGATTAGAAAAGCATGTAGCATGGGTAATACAGTAATCATGGGTGACTTCAATCTGCGTATAGACTGGGTAAACCTAATGAGCACTAATGCTGTGGAGGACGAGTTTCTGGAGTGTGTTAGGGATGGTTTTCCAGTGCAGTATGTTGAGGAACAGACTAGAGAACAGGCTATTTTAGATCTAATATTATGTAATGAGAAAGGGCTAAGTAAATTGCTGTAAAAGAACCTAATGTTTGAAAGTGAGTTAATTCAATCTGATGCCACAGTGTTAAATTTGAACAAAGAAAATTATGAAGGTGTGAGGGGAAAATTGGCTGAGGTGGATTGGGAAAATATAATAGGTATGACAGTGCATAGGCAATGTATAGTCTTTAAGGAAATATTACATAGCTTACAGCAACTATACATTCTTTCAAGGCAGAAAAACCCCAAACGTAAAGGCAGTCAACCGTGGATAACAAAGGAAGTTAAGGATTGTATAACATTAAAAGGAAAGGCCTATAAAGTTGCCAGAAATAGTAGTAAACCGGAGGATTTTAGAGTACAGCAAAGGAGGACGATAAAACTGATAAAGAAAGGGAGAATATAATCTGTAACCTCATGGCCCGGCATATCCCCCACTCTACCATTACCATCAAGCCAGGAGACCAACCCCGGTTCAATGAAGAGTGCAGGAGGGCATGCCAGGAGCGCACCAGGCATACCTCAAATTGAGGTGTCAACCTGATGAAGCTACAACACAGGACTATCTGCATGCCAAACTGCGTAAGCAGCATGCCATAGACAGTGCTAAGCGATTCCATAACCAACGGATCAGATCTAAGCTCTGCAGTCCTGCCACATCCAACCGTGAATGATGGTGGACAATTAAACAACTACCTGGAGGAGGTGGCTCCACAAATATCCCCATCCTCAATGATGGGGGAGCCCAGCACATCAGGGCGAAAGATAAGGCTGAAGCATTTGCAACAATCTTCAGCAAGAGGTGCCGGGTTGATGATCCATCTCGGCCTCCTCCTGAAGTCCCCAGCATCACAGATGCCAGACTTCAGCCAATTCGATTCACTCCACGTGATATCAAGAAATGACTGAAGGCACTGGATACTGCAAAAGCTATGGGCCCTGACAATATTCCGGCAATAGTACTGAAGACCTGTGCTCCAGAACTTGCCACGTCCCTAGCCAAGCTGTTCCAGTACAGCTACAACACTGGCATCTACCCTGCAATGCGGAAAATTGCCCAGGTATGTCCTGTACACAAAAAGCAGGACAAGTCCAACCTGGCCAATTACCGCCCCATCAGCCTACTCTCGATCATCAGTAAAGTGATGGAAGGTGTCATCAACGGTGCCATCAAGCAGCATTTGCTTAGCAATAACCTGCTCAGTGACGCTCAGTTTTGGTTCCGCCAGGGCCACTCAGCTCCTGACCTCATTACAGCCTTGGTTCAAACATGGACAAAAGAGATGAACTCAAGAGATGAGGTGAGAGTGACTGCCCTTGACATCAAGGCAGCATTTGACCGAGTATGGCATCAAAGAGCCCTAGCAAAACTGAGGTCAATGGGAATCAGGGGGAAAACCCTCCGCTGGCTGGAGTCA
The DNA here is from genome assembly GCF_036365525.1 of Heterodontus francisci. Classification (NCBI taxonomy): domain Eukaryota; kingdom Metazoa; phylum Chordata; class Chondrichthyes; order Heterodontiformes; family Heterodontidae; genus Heterodontus; species Heterodontus francisci. Next base: position 37,895,908 of record NC_090384.1, read on the forward strand.
TACCTTGCGCAATGGTTGTGGTTGTTGGAGGTCAATCATCTGAGCTCCAGGACATCACTGCAGGAGTTCCTCAGGGTAGTGTCCTAGGCCCAACCATCTTCAGCTGCTTCATCAATGACCTTCCTTCAATCATAAGGTCAGAAGTTGGGTTGTTCGCTGATGATTTCACAATGTTCAGCACCATTCGTAACTCCTCAGATACTGAAGCAGTCCGTGCAGAAATGCAGCAAGACCTGGACAATATCCAGGCTTGGGCTGATAACTGGCAAGTAACATTCGCGCCACACAAGTGCCAGGCAATGACCATCTCCAACAAGATAGAATCTAACCATCTCCCCTTGACATTCAACGGCTTTACCATCGCTGAATCCCCCACTATCAACATCCTAGGGGCTACCATTGACCAGAAACTGAACTGGAGGAGCCATGTAAATACCGTGGCTAAAAAAGCAGGTCAGAGGCTAGGAATCCTGAGGCGAGTAACTCACCACCTGACTCCCCAAAGCCTGTCCACCATCTACAAGGCACAAGTCAGGAGTGTGATGGAATACTCTCCACTTGCCTGGATGGGTGCAGCTCCAACAACACTCAAGAAGCTCGACATCATCCAGGACAAAGCAGCCCGCTTGATTGGCACACCATCTACAAACATTCACTCCCTTCACCACCGACGCACAGTGGCAGCAGTCTGTACCATTTACAAGATGCACTGCAGCAACGCACCAAGGCTCCTTGGACAGCACCTTCCAAACCTGCGACCTCTACCAACTAGAAGGACAAGGGCAGCAAATACATGGGAACACCACCACCTGCAAGTTCCCCTCCAAGTCACACACCATCCTGACTTGGAACTATATCGCCGTTCCTTCACTGTCGCTGGGTCAAAATCCTGGAACTCCCTTCCTAACAGCACTGTGGGTATACCTACCGCAAATGGACTGCAGCGGTTCAAGAAGGCAGCTCACCACCACCTTCTCAAAGGCAATTAGGGATGGGCAATAAATGCTGGCCTGGCCAGTGACGCCCACATCCCATGAATGAATTTTAAAAAATGAATGTACGCAAGCAAAAAATATAAAAAATGACTGTAAAAGCTTCTATAGGTATGTAAAAAGGAAACTTTTTTTTTTATAGAGATACAACACTGAAACAGGCCCTTCGGCCCACCGAGTCTGTGCTGACCAAGAACCACCCATATATACTAACCCTACAGTAATCCCATATTCCCTACCACCTACCTACACTAGGGGCAATTTACAATGGCCAATTTACCCATCACCTGCAAGTCTTCGGTGGTGGGAGGGAACCGGAGCACCCGGCGAAAACCCACGTGGTCACAGGGAGAACTTGCAAACTCTGCACAGGCAGTACCCAGAATTGAACCCTAGAGCTGTGAGGCTGCGGTGCTAACCACTGCGCCACTGTGCCGCCCAGTCTGGCTAAGACAAATGTGGGTCCATTACAGGCAGAGTCAGGAGAATTTATAATGGGGAATAGAGAAATGGCAGAGAAGCTAATGATTACTTTGTGTCTGTCTTCACTGAGGAAGATACAAGAAATCTCCCAGAATTAGAGATCCAAGGGATTAGGGGGAAATAAGAAATTGAAGGAAATTAGTATTAGTAAGAAGGTTGTATTGAGACATTAATGGGGCTGAAGGTTGATAAGTCCCCAGGACCTGATATTCTACATCCCACAGTGTTACAAGAGGTAGCTATGGAGATAGTGGATGCATTGGTGATCATCTTCCAAAATTCTATAGATTCTGTAGCAATTCCTGCAGATTGGAATGTCGCAAATGTGACCCCCACTATTTAAGAAGGGTGGGAGAGAGAAAACAGTGAATTACAGACCTATTAGCCTATCAGTTGTTGGCAAAATGTTAGAATCTAATCTAAAGGATGTGATAAATGGACACTTGAATAATAATGAACTGACTGAGAATAGTCAACATGGATTTATGAATGGGAAATCATGTTTGACGAACCTGTTGGTGTTTTTTTTTTGAGGATGTTACTAACAGAATTGATCAAGGGGAGATGGTGGATATGGTATACTTGGATTTTCAAAAGGCCTTCGATAAAGTCTCCCACAGGAGGTTGGTTAGCAAAATTAAAGCACAAGGGATAGGAGGCAATATACTGGCATGGATTAAGGATTGGTTAACAGGCAGAAAACAGAGTAGGAATAAACAAATCATTCTCGCGTTGGCAGGCTGTGACTAGTGGGGTACTGCAGGGATCAGTGCTTGGGCCCCATCTGTTCACAATATATATCAATGTTTTGGACCAAATGTAGTATTTTCAAGTTCGTGGATGACACAAAACTATGTGGGAATGTGTGTTGTGAGGAAGATGCAAAGCGGCTTCAAGGGGATTTGGAAAGACTTAGTGAGTAGGCAAGAACGTGACAGATGGAATATAATGTGGAAAAATGTGAGGTTATCCACCCTGGTAGGAGGAATAGATATGCAGAGTATTTCTTAAATGGTAAGAGATTAGAAAAAGTGTAGATGTACAAAGGGACCTGGGTGTCCTTGTCCATAAGTCACTGAAAGCTAACATTCAGGTGCAACAAGCAATTAAGAAGGCTAATGGTATGTTAGCCTTTATCACAAGAGGATTTGAGTACAGGAGTGGTGAAGTCTTGCTTCAATTGTATAGAACCTTGGTTAGACTGCACCTGGAGTACTGTGTGCAGTTTTGGTCCCCATACCTTAGGAAGGATATTATTGCCATAGAGGGAGTGCAACAAAGGTTCACCAGACTTGTTCCCGGGATGGTGGGACTGTTCTATGAAGAGAGATTGGGGAAACTGGGCCTGTAATTCTTTAGAGTTTCGAGAAATGAGAGGTGATCTCATTAAACTGACAAAATACTTAAAGGTGAGTAGGTGAGGTAAGATGTTTCCCCTGGTTGGGGAGTCTAGAACCAGGGGACACAATTTCAAAATAAGGGGGAAGCAACTCAGGACAGAGATGAGGAGAAATTTCTTTACTCAGAGGGTTGTGAATCTTTGGAATTCTCTATCCCGGTGGCTGCAGAAGCTCTGTCATTGAGTATGTTTAAAGCAGAGATTGACAGATTTTTAAATACAAATGACATAAGGGGATATGAGGATAGTGTGGGGAAAAAGGCATTGACGTGGATGATCAACCACAATTGCACTGAATGGCAGAGAAGGCTAGATGGGCTGAATGGCCTAGTCCTGCTCCTATGTTCCTAGCTTAAATTTTAAAACCGACAGTCTCTCAGTCGAAACTTTACATTAGCAATACAAATGGTCTCTTCAAAGGGTTATTTCCTCCTTAGGCAATTAACTCACCTAGTAGCTCCTTGTTGAATTTTTGCTGAGAAAAAAGACAGCTCTTCTCTTCAGTAGCACGCTTCGCTGATGAGTCTCTCAAAACTGGTTTCAGCCAGTTTTACAAACAGTTGAATTGAAACATTATACCATTTGACCTCTCTCCTGCTGTGGCCTAGGGACAGGTGCAGCTGGCACCCTGTGCTCAGTCTTAAAGACACACTGTTTTCAAACAGAGTCTTAAAGACACACATTGTTTTTAATCCAAAGAGAAAAAAAAGAGCTCTGTGACAATATCCAGTGAATCAATAAAAAACTGACAGTGTGAAAGCTTTGATCAGGATTATGAAGTGCTAACATTTTTCTGCTTCAACTTGCTCAGCAAATGTATATGGAGTTGACCTCAGAATAAGGAATGGCAGTACATTCACTGCAGTTGGTTAATGGATAATTATCTTATTGTGGAGAAGGTAGTGGAAGACGAACAGTAGAACATTATTTACTGGCCTGAAACATGCCAAGGAAAAGTACTTTTTGGATTTGGAGGCCTCTTTCCTGCAGGTGGTTTCAAATTTGATGCACACAACTCATAGAACGTTACTTTTTTTAAAAAAAAAGAGTAGGCAGGAAAAAGAGTATTGTGAAACTTTAAAACCAGACATAATCACATACATAAAATAAAAACAAGAAATGCTGGAACCACTCAGCAGGTCTGGCAGCATGTGAAAAGAGAAGCAGAGTTAACGTTTCGGGTCAGTGACCCTTCTTCGGAACCCTGCTTCTCTTTTCACAGATGCTGCCAGACCTGCTGAGTGGTTCCAGCATTTCTTGTTTTTATTTCAGATTTCCAGCATCCGCAGTATTTTGCTTTTATAATCACATTCATATTATTCCCCGCACAGTGCTCTATTCTATAAATAACTTTAGGCAAAAGCACTGGTTAGTTGCAGTTTAGTTGTCCAAATGTCTAGCAGGAATCTCTAGAATGTCTCACCACAGTTATCCTGACATAAGTACTGAAGAGAGAAAGGAATACTGAGTGCACTCTGGAATAGTACATCTCAACATCTCATTTCTGTGCCTCTCCGTCACTACAATTAAGCAAATGGAGAATGCTTTGTACATTGTACACAATGTTATTTTTATTTAATACTTTGTGTATTTCATGGGCATTCTGTTCTAATTACTGGAACATTTTTTTCCTTTGAAAATTTGTATGAAGAAAATGCTCAGCTAAACCACATTGCACCAAAATAGGCTACTTAGCCCCGGCTGTAGTTACAATGGAGCCAAACCATAATGGAACTTGGTGCACTGTTAAACTTTCTTTGTTACATATTCCCACTTAATACTTTGACATATTAATTTAGAATTAACTGAATATATTAATTCGGAATTAACGGAGGGCCCTGCAGGAATAGGATTTCTCTCCCCATTATGTTCTGCATTAATTCAGCTGGTCTTGTGATCAGACTGGCCTTCCAGAGACCAGGACATGACAGACTCCTTGGAGCTGGAAGTTGCCTGTTTGCAATAGTCAAGAGTATGAACTTCACTGGTCTTTGCAATACCACACCTATACAGGTTCACATCTACTGGAAAAGAAAAGTTTAATCATGCATACACACACTGCTACCTCTGTAATAAAAACAAGAAATGCTGGAAATACTCAGCAGGTCTGGCAGCATCTGTGGAGAGAGAAGCAGAGTTAACGTTTCAGGTCAGTGACCCTTCATCAGAACTGACAAATATTAGAAATCTAAAAGGTTTTAAGCAAGTAAAGCGGTGGGTGGGGCGAGAGATAACAAAAGAGGTGTTGATAGGACAGGGTCACAGAGAATAACTGACCAGAAGGTCATGGAGCAAATGGTATGTTAATGGTGTGGTGAAAGACAAAGCGTTAGTACAGAGAGGGAGGGGCGGTGCAGTGGGGAAGCGTTGAAATGGCCAGCAACCGGAAACTTGGGGTCATGCTTATGGACTGAGCAGAAATGTTCCGCAAAGCGGTCACCCCATCTGCGTTTGGTCTCCCCAATATAGAGACCACTACCTCTGTTGATGTCTTGCAGAATCTGAATGCCCAAGTCCTCATCTGGAGAGGCTGGGTTAATTGAAACATACTTGTATGGATTTTGTTCACTTTGGTTGAATATCATGAATATGCAGCACTGTTTGTAAACAAGACCTCATTTTGGTTTTAAAAGCACCCTGTAATATGGGGGGGAAAAAAGCACTGCATGGAACTTCTCTATTTATTTGTTCTTACCTCTGGTTCAGGAGGAAATAAGGCCTTGGAAAGGCGGTACAAGTTCTGCAAGTTGAACTGAATGCTGGTATTGGTTATTCTTAGCTCATGCATATTGCTGGAGCAATCACGAGGACAGATGTCACTTTCTCCAGCGAAGGGAGACACGGTAATTGTGTTTTTGAGTTCATATTGAGGTAAGTTATCTGTAATTCCTCCATCGACGTATCGCTGAAAAGAATAAACACAAGGGTACAATTGTAGTAAAAACAGTTAATACAGTAAATACCATGACCAATGACTAAAAAGGTAATGTTATGGCCTTGAATATAATAAAGGGCCACCTGACTAACAAGCAATGCAGCCACACCTCTCTCTCTCTCTCTCTCTCCAACCCAACTCACCCCGAATAAAGTTTGGGAGACTGACTGTGTCCACCTGCAAACATGAAAGTAATTGAAGATTACGCCAATTCTTCTGAATTTGCTTCTTGTGGCCACCATCTGTCATTGAGAATTAGTTTCAGGAATAGTAACATTTTTAGCAAGCTTTATAAACATGGGATAGGGCAGGAAAACAGAACTGAGGTAAAAGGACAGCCATGATCTTACTGAATAGCGGAGCAGACTCGAGGGGGCGTACTGCGTACTCATGCTCCTATTTCATATGTTTGTATATTTACCAAATTTTACCTGATCAGTGATGTTGACAAAGAAATATGTGGACACCTCAAAATGCTAATTAGTTCTGGGATTCATATAGGGTAAATACAGAAATTTGGTCTGTGCGCCCTGGAAGGGTGAAATAAACCTAGTCAGGGTTCCCGCTCCTCATCACTGGGAAATGCATGTGAATAGATTTCAGGTGCGGACAGCAACAGCTCAGCTGGGTTTCCCCACAGTTGAACAATTTGCCAATAATCACTGCCTCGGTTCACACCATGAAGACCGACCTCTTGTGAAAGATGCTGCTGGGTCCTTGAGAATGTATATCAACATTTTACCTCCTTCAATGTAGGAAGGGAGAAATGAAAAGGAGACACTTTAGAGTAGCAACTAGTGCACCTTTTTAAAGTGGTACTGCTGATACTGGAGGTAATTTTTGTGGATGAGCTCAATAAGTAAAAGGGCTCTGAACTGAAAAAGACTGGACATCTCGAGTGAACTACAGGGAAATTTCTGTATAAAACAAAAATGTCTGCATGCATCAATAACCGTCCAATCTTCCAAAACTCTACTAGTCAGTGAACTTGCAAGACAAATGTGCAGTAGCCAAGTCGATTGATGACATAATGTCATCATGAACTCTTGTGTACAACATAATAAAGTAGAGATACTTTACCATGGTGGCACTTCTTTAACCCCGAGTTCTTTAAATGTTAATTCCACATATTTGAAACTAGTGTGCAAATCAAACTCTGAGAAACTTGAGGTAAGTGTTGAAAAACTCTACACACACCCCCACAAAATTAAAGACACAGCAGCAGAGCAAAGGTTGCTGCACGTTTACTTGGTTTTGACCTTTTCTGGAATGTACTGTTCTGTGAACGACTGCTATATTCCAAAGTATGACTCAGGGGTCACAGTTATGTCCTGTATTTCAACTTTAGAACACCAAGGTCCCTAGTTAATGATTTAAAGTACTACAGTTCTAACATAGGCAAACTGTCATTCTATGCCAATCCAAGCAATGAACCCATGCATCCTTAATTTTCAAATAATACCTGGAAGTCAACAGAGGACCGAAATTTCCAGTTAACTGTTATCATTGTGTCATGTGACTACCAGGATGATAGGAGGTCAGATTATTGCAAGGTATTTTGAATGATATATTTCAGTTACCTGAACTACACCAATAAGGAGCAATTAGGCTCAATGGATCATAATTTCAATCAGATGTCTTTAGTAACAAAGTTAAATTGAACATACACATAGGTAATCTTACTTCATCATTCAGGAATCCCTCACACTTGGTAGAGGCCATAGAAAAATTTTGCAGAGAGGAAGGCCCAAATTGGGATGCCCCGACCCATGCGGTCAAAAGAGACCTGTTGGAAACACTATTGAGTATTGGCAAAATTGAACAGTAAAATATGATAAACATGTGAGGAACAGTCCATGTGGCTGCCTTATAGACACAGTCAATGGAAGCCCATTTAAGAAGCACAATTAGCAGCCATGGCACAAATAAAATTGTCCGTAACTGGTATGCTGGCTAAATGGTACTACCACCAGTTCATCAGTCATTTCACTAAATGATGCTTCATCAAAGTTACCCAAGGTCCTCTTTCCACATGATAAAGATTACGGCCAGGACTTCCTAAACGCTGGGTTCCATGAACAGAAAAACATAGCACTGTGAAATCCTGGCTTGGTTGTGGAGCAGGAGGGTTTAAAAAAAAAGTAGCATGGTGGCTATGCTGTTGGACTAGTAATCAAGAGGCGTGGACTAATAATCCAGAGAGTTCATACCTCACCACGGTAGTTTGAGAATTTGATTTCAGAATATTTTCCTGACCACAAAGCTGTTGGATTGTTGCAAAAACCCAACTGTTCACTACTGTCCTCCAAGCAAGGAAACCTGCCATCTTTACCCAGTCTGGCCAATCTGTGATGCGAGTCCCACGCCAGTGCTGTTTGTTAGTAACTGCCCTCTGAAGTAGCCTAGTTAGCCAGGCAGTTGTATTAAAATCATTACAAACAACTGCAGTAGTTCTTCTCAAGGGCAACTAGGGATAGGCAATAAATGCTAATTTGCCAACACCTAAATCCTCAGATTTAAAAAAAACTTGACCCAAATAAAATGGTAAAGCCATTTTGTGGGTAAAATCTGGCCAAATCCAAGAACTACTCTAAATGCTATTGCAAATAGGTACAATCTGCATCTCGCTAACCCTACAGTTGAAAATAACTTTTTAAGAGCAAGGGGTGCATCTTCAGCTTGCTACCTAGGCATAAAACTAACTTTTTTTTTTCATTTGTTTCTGGATGGAAGCATCATTGGCAAGACCAGCATTAATTGCCCATCCATTATTGCCCTTCAGAAGGTGGTGGTGGTGAGCCACTTCCTTGTACAGTTGCAGTACCCAGTGCTATAAGGAAGTTCCAGGCTTTTTACCCAGCAACATTGAAGGAACAGTGACATAGTTCCAAGTCAGGATGGTGTGCGGCTTTGAGGGGAACTTGCAGGTGGTGGTGGTGTTCCCATGCGTCTGCTGCCCTTGTTCTTCTAGGTGGTAGAGGTCACGGGTTTGGAAGGTGATGCTGAACGAGGCTTGGTGAGTTGCTGCAGTGCATCTTGTAGATGGTACACACTGCTGGTACTGTGTGACAGTGGTGGAGGGAGTAAATGTTTAAGGTTGTGGATGGGGTGCTGATCTTCTTGAATATTGTTGGAGTTGCACTCATCCAGACAAGTGGAGAGTATTCCATTGCACTCCTCACTTGTGCTTTGTAGATGGTGGACAGGTATTGGGGAGTCAGGTGAGTTACTCACTGCAGAATTCCCAACCTCCCCCCTGACTTGCTCTTGCAGCCATTTTATTTATATAGCTGGTGCAGTTAAGTTTCTGGTCAATGGTAACCCCCAGAGGTTGTTGGTGGGGTTTTCAGCAACAGTAATGCCACTGAATATCATAAGGAGATGGTTAGATTCTCTCACACTGGAGATGATCATCGCCTGGTACTCGTGTGGCGCAAATGCTACTTTCCACTTATCAGCCCAAGCCTGAATGTTGTCCATGTCTTGCTGCATGCAGGCACTGACTGCTTCAGTATCTCAGGAGTTGCAAATGGTACTGAACACTGTTTAATCATCAGTGAACATCCCAACTTCCTACCTTATGATGTTGGGAAGACATTGCTAAAGCAACTGAACATGGTTGGATTTAGGACACTACCATGAGCAACTCCTGCAGTGATGTCCTGGGGCTGGGATGATTGCCCTCCAACAACCACAACCATCTTCCTTTCTGCTTTTCTGACTCCAACCAATGGAGAGTTTTCTCCCGATTCCCATTGACTTCAATTTTGTGAGGGCCCCTCGATACCACCATCAGTCAAATGTTGCCTTGATGTCACTCTCACCTCACGTGCAGATTGAAATCAATGGAAATGAAACTGGGTGCTTTCTGAATGTGGCGGCCAATTCACAACAATTGTTTCACACTCAGACGTCAAGTTGAAAATCTAACCCAAAGGGAAACAAGAAATTATGATGCAGAAGAAGAACCAGAAAAGTAGGGCTGGATTTTACAAGCTTGCCGCCGATCTCTGGTGGTCTGGCCACACGGACTAGAGGTCGAGGAGCCACCGCAATATTCAGTGCAGCGACTCATTTAAATGGCCGGGGCAGACGGCCCCCCAAATGATGTGGAGGGGGCGGGTGATCAGTCCCCAGCAACAGCGGCAGGCACCACTGCGCAGGTGCCATGCCATTTTTAAAGGGCTTCAAGCCCTACCTTGCAATTTAAAGTTTTAAAGCGATAGTGCATTAAAATTTATTTTAAAAAATTAATGTTTCTAGCCCCTCTCCCACCAGCACCCCCCCCCACCCCAATAACCATACATTCATTAATTCTTTGCTCTCTCCCCCACCAAAATACTTACCTTGTGTACCTGATCTTCGCACCCCACAACAAAGTTCACAAACTTTTAAACTTCACCCCTTCCCACCATCCCCGACACCAATCACATTAGTTTGACCCTGGTCCGCCGCACTACCGCACTGAAATACTTACTTGTTCCCCCTCCCCACCAATGTCCCACATCAGATCTCCAAATGGGCATCCGAAGTTCTGTCGAGTGCTGGCCACCGCCAACAATATTGCCCCAGATGGCAGGAGTAGGTAAGTCAATAATTCATTTATTTTAATAAATTTGCCTGTGTAAAGTTTCGTCCCATCGCCGAGCGGCGGGATGGGGTGCGGGGGGTGGGGAGGGACGGGTGGGGGGGGCGGCCGCCACAAGGCTTCGCCACTGCCAGCAATATCAGCTGGGCCTTCCCAGCATCGGAGCCCATTGTGGGTCTCTCCCGGAAGCATTTTCCACCCCCCCTGCTACGACCGCCGATGTCAGGCAGGGGGCTGTAAAATCCAGCCCGTAGTGTGTGGGCATTAAAGTGCAGGAGGCCAGAGAGAACGTGAGACAGGCAAGAGACAAGGAAACACGAAGGGGCTGTGAGGGAAGGTAGAAAGAGCCATAATGGATAAGAAAATTTGTGCAAAATGGTGAGTTTATATATTATCATATCTCTATTGTTATAAGACAAGTTCAAGGAGGAGAAAACATTGAAACTCTGGTATTAACTATTACACCAATCCAATGAGATAATAAAATATAGGCTTTTACATGCAGTGTAATATGAGAGATTGGTATCAACTTATAATCAAATTATAACCCAATTACCATGGACTCCTCCAGATCAAAAGCCTCTCACCTTTAACTGCTTGCACTTGTCTCAGCAAGACTCGAAAAGTCCCCAAGGAGATCCAGTGTCTGTATCTTTTACACAAGTAATGATGTCCTAAAATAATACCATTATGCCAATATATTCTTACTTCAATGAGTCTGTACAATAAGTTCTGTTTATGCACCAATAGGAAATCATGGATATCAGTTATAAACTTGCATTTCATCTCTTCTCAGTACAAAACAAGTTTATTCATTCTACATTACTTCCCTACAACCACCTGACCGATTTACTGTATCTTAAGGATGGTTATGTGGTAATGGACAAGATTATAACTCATTTAAAGCCTATTCACTTAGAGTTAAAATTGGACCCAATATCTCGAGAGGCCTGGCCTCGCACAGCCATTGCAGAATAAACACTAATGTATGTGCACCTATTCTTACACCAAGCAATATACATTCAAGTTTTTTTTTAAATTCCATAGTTGGTCAACACTATTCATGATACCCACCTGTATAGGGGCACATGTGCTTTGTCTACATCAGTCTTCAGACACTCTTACAATTCAGATTATGGGAGAATGGTGCCCTTGTAGTCCACTTTTGTGCTGCTACATCTTGCTCTCTTATTCCAGGAACAAGAATATAGGTAGGGAGCTGACTCATGAACACTGCTCTCCAGCAAATCAAACTAAACAAGGTCATTGTAAGAGCCCCTATTGATTGATATTGAGGGGAAGTGTAGTAGAGACTCAATAGAGGTTACTATTGGTCAATAATCCTCAAAACAGTCACTCTCAAATCTCAGTTGGGATATATAACCACAGCTGGTTGAAACAATATAATTACTGCAATTACAGGTTGAACTCAACTGCATTTTTCTAAACTAGCTGACAATTTGGTTTTTGAATCATATTTGATATTCCTGCTTCCTATAAATAAACAATTAAAATAAACAGCAAAAAAAATTAATTTAATGCCATTCCATGGGGTTCAAAAATGTTTAACCCTATGCAACATTTCAAAAATACAAGTACATTTATTTTAGAATAAATCCTCCCTTTCCTGCCAGTTTTGTGACTTTCGTTTCTCCTAGAGGCATTGGATATTGCTGTACTGTTTCAACAACTTTGGGCTCCTCCCAGTTTCTCAGCCAAGTGACTATTCTCTATGCGAGCCTTAACAGTAAGTGTTGGCAGGATATTCTGGGGTGGGCAACAGGAGTGAGGAAGAGTCACAATTGAGCTCAACCCCATTCTCAAATATCCACCTTCTGTTGGAGTGGCTGGAGAGTGGTAAGAAGCAGAAACCCAAGCCGATCTTTCTCTCTAAATCGAACCTCTATGACCAAGATCAGATAACTCCACACTCAGCAAGGATCAAATCTGGGATATGATGGCCAGTCAGCCATGGCTCAGTGGGTACAACTCACTTCTGAAACAGATTGTTGTGGATTCATATCCCACCACAGAGACTTGAGCATATAATCGAAGCTGATACTCACTGAGGGAATGCTGCACTGTTGAAGGTGCTGTCTTTTGAACAAGGTGTTAAACCAAGACGTCACTTGCCCTCAGGTGTAAGAAGAGGAAGCAAGTTCCCTTAAGTGTCTGGGCTAATACCTATCCTCAACCATCATCACCAAAAAACAGATTAGCTGGCCATTACTCATTGCTGCTTGTGAGACCTTGCTGAGCATAGATTGGCTGCTGTGTTTTCTATATTACAATAGTGACTAAACTTGAAACTTAATTAGCTGTAAAGTGCTTTGGGAAGTCCCAAGGTCTTGAAAGGTACGAGATAAATGCATATCTTTCTTTCTTTTTATCTTAACCAATTATGATTTAGTTACCTTATAGCAGGATAATTAGAAGAGGCATAACCCACTGAACAGAGACACCAGGTTAGTGTTGAATTTACAACTTACAGCTGAAGTAAAGCAGCTTTTTCCCTCATTTAAATATTGCATGTGCAATAAATTATTTCCACAGTAAGGGACATTTATCCTGAAGCATTGATTATTAGAGGTTACTTCATTTAAACGAGCATCAGTTTTGACAGCAAAAATGCAGTCAGTCAGGCTGAAACTTCACATCATGTTGAATTTTCAATGCTTCAGTTCACTGCAATCATTTGGATACAAGCCTTCATCGGACAGCTGAAGCAGTAGCCAGCTGCACTGGCAACCAGCCATTTGGTTTTGCCTGTACTGGAATTAAATAGTATTCAAAAAATCCAGTTCAAATGGAGAGTTCGTTGTTTTTTTTTAAACCTGCACAGGATCCACAAAAAGGTAATAATTGGTGATCAACATGATGCCAGTTTTACTCCTAGTTTTCCTCACAAGGCAATTTGTTGATTTCAGCCAACACATTTGAGGAAAGTGACAAGCAATGATAGAACAAGAGGGAAAATAAAACAACATTTGAAGGGGATTCACATCATGACATTCTTCGATGCTTCCTGATTACCACTTCAAAGACTGCTCAAAACATGCCTGGATTACCTACCCAGCCAAATGCACAATAAAGATTGGGAGCAAGAGGAAATTTTAAAATAATAGGAGCAGGAATGAAAATAAAGCCTACTTTACAGCTAGCTGTATGAATTTCAGATACTATTGAAGGTATAAAAAAAATGATTGAACTTAAAGATTGGATATTTATACAGCATCTTTCATACCCTCAGAACTTCCAGTAGTGCATTATATCCAAATAAATTCCAGTTCCCGTTGTTATATAGGCAAATCAGTCAGCAAATTTGCACAGTGGGACCCTGCAAAGGCAATAAGACAAATGACCAGATGATCAGCTTTTTTAATGGTGTTGGTTGAGGGCTAAATGTTAGTCAGGGTACAGAGAGAACTCTCCTG